>NW_028270141.1:57065336-57219242 GCF_037043375.1 Chiloscyllium plagiosum
ACACTTTCCTTAGATTGTCTTGATTGAAGTCACCAGTTACAATAAACAGGACCTCAGGGTGTCCCGTCTCCAGGGTGTTAGTGGTGGAGTACAGCATTTCCAGAGCTTCCTCAATCTTGGCTAGTGACGGTATATACACAGCAGTTTTTAAGACAAAGGAGGCTTAGAGTTCTAAATAGTTGTTGTTTAATATGCATTTCAGTGATATAGAATGAAATTGTATTTTCTTTCTTTAAATAGTGGAATTTGGGTAGTTCTCTATCAGTCAAACTTTAACAGATTATGAGACGAGGCAAGCTTTTCTGTGTTTGGTTTAATTAGATTTAGATTAGATTAGATTCCCTACAGTGTGGAAACAGGCCTTTCGGCCCAACAAGTCCACACCAATTCTCCAAAGAGTAACCCACCCAGACGCATTTCCCTCTGACTAATGCACCTAACACTATGGGCAATTTAGCATGATCAATTCATCTAATCAGCACATCTTTGGACTGTGGGAGGAAACCAGAGCACCCAGAGGAAACCCATGCAGACACGGGGAGAATGTGCAAACTCCACACAGTCACCCGAGGCTGGAATTGAACCCGGGTCCCTGGCACTGTGAGGCAGCAGTACTAACCACTGAAGCACCGTGCCACCCCAGAAGTATTAACTGCCGTGTCATAACATTTTAGTGAAAGAAAGTGCTTTTGATTAATGACTGGACATATAGCAGAATCTCAAAGTCTTTGGCAAGTAGGTATTGAAAGGGAGGGTTTCAGTTAATCATAGGCCAAGTGGGAATTGACACCTGGAGGTTGGGGCATAATTGAGGTGCTAAATAAATATTTGGCACCCTGGCCATGGTGATACAGGAGAGAACTCTGCCATGAGAAGAGTTCAAAATTGAGAAGGAACAATTGTTGGATTTAATCTGAAGACTGAAAGTTACTACTTTTAGTATTCTTAGATGCAAGAGTGGACGTTGCTATAATCTTTCAGTCTTGCCAGGATTCAGAGAAGCTTAATTCGGGGAATTGGCGAATTGCAAATATTATTTCATTGTTTAGAAAATATTCTGAGGATAAGCCCAGCAATTACGGAGGAGTCAGTTTAATTTCAGTGGTGGGGAATCTTCTAGAGACAAGAATTCAGCAAAGTTTGCTGAATTTGCTGGTTTGCATAGGAGGACACCATTCAGAATTCTGAGGGAGAAACATGTTTAACTAACTTGTTGGATTTTTTTTGAAGCAGTAACAGCTATTTACAACTCCTTTCTCTTTAACCTGGCTTTTATCTTTTCTTCCATCTTTGGCTGCACAACTTTTCTTTGGCAAAAGTGAGTACTGCAGATGCTGGAGATTAGCGTGTAGTGCTGAAAAAACACAGCCAGTCAGGCAGCATCAAAGGAGCAGGAAAATCGATGTTTCTGGCATAAGCCCTTTATCAGGAGAGTGGGGGATAACTTTTCTTATGGATTGATCCCTTTAAGAGAGCTATTCGGCTAGTAGTCTGTACTTGGTGCTCTTTGCATTTCTGTGCCTAACATTTCAAAATGTCCAATTTTATACCGCAAAACGTTAGATCACTTCATTTGGTTTGATGTCATCTCAAACAGTAAAATTCAAATTTGATTGGATTTTGGTATCTGGGGCATAATTTAATCTGGCTGAATTTGAATTTGTTTTTGTTCCATGACAATGCAACTCCAGCTATTTGTTGCAACCAATTTTTATATTTTAAAATTGTTCAGCACAGTTTATGCTTTCAGTCAGTCTTTTCCACATATTGATACATATTCTAGGGAGAGAAATTCTAGTTATGAAGATTATGTGGAAAGTTGGCCCTGTATTCCTGAAGAGTAGATGGAGGAAACCCACGCAGACACGGGGAGAATGTGCAAACTCCACACAGTCAGTCGCCTGAGGCGGGAATTGAACCTGGGTCTCTGGTGCTGTGAGGCAGCAGTGCTAACCACCGTGCCACTCCTAATCAAATCCTGTCTTTCTCCAATGCATTTATGGCAAGCCATTCACTATGAAATTCCTACCTTGACCTGACTTTCTAAAATGTAAAACTTCACACATATCTATATTGTACTCCCATTTGCCATTTCTGATAACCGTCCATAATAACACCTATTTTAGTGTCATCTGCAACCTTAGTAATCATGCCTTGTACATTCTCCTCCAAATCATTCATATTACAAACAACAATGGGCCCAGCAGTAATCCCTGAGGTACTCCACTAGTCACAGGCCTCTAGTCTGATTACCATTCTTCCACTATTATCCTCTGCTTCCTACCATCAGGTCAATTGTGTATCCAATTTGCCAGCTTCCCCTGGATTGCATGTGATCTAACCTTTCAGAATAGCTTGCTATGTGGAACCTTATCACAGGCCTTGCTGGAATCCATATAAACAACAATTACCGCCCTGCTCTTGTCAACCTTCACTTCATCAAAGAGCTGTAACAAATTTGTGAGACATGATTTCCCACACACAAAGCTGTGCTGACTACTGATTAGATTAGATTAGATTACTTACAGTGTGGAAACAGGCCCTTCGGCCCAACAAGTCCACACCGCCCCGCCGAAGCGTAACCCATCCATACCCCTACATCTACATCTGCCTAACACTCCGGACAATTTAGCATGGCCAATTCACCTGACCTGCACATCTTTGGACTGTGGGAGGAAACCGGAGCCCCCGGAGCAAACCCACGCAGACACGGGGAGAATGTGCAAACTCCACACAGTCAGTTGCCTGAGGCGGGAATTGAACCCGGGTCTCTGGTGCTATCAGGCAGCAGTGCTAACCACCGTGCCACTCCTAATCAAATCCTGTCTTTCTCGAATGCATTTATGTCTTATATCTCAGAATATTCTCAAGTAATTTACCAATCACAGAAGTTAGGCTTACTGGTCTATAGTCTCCAGGTTTTCTTTTGCAACCCTCCAGGACTCACCCTTGGCTAACGATAATGCAAAAATATCAGCCAGGGTCCCCACAATTTCTTCTGTAGCCTGTTGAGGTATTCTTGGATATATCTGGTCATCCAGGAGATTTACCCATCTCCATACATTCTAAGACGTTCAACATCGCCTCTACTGTGATTTGGACTGTCCTCAAGATATGACCACAAACTTCCCCAAGTTCCCATGTCTTCATGTCTTTATCCATGGCAAACACAGAGGAAAAAAATAATCATTGAGGACCTCCCTCATCTCCTGCAGTTCTACACGTCCATGTCCACTTTGGTCCTTGAGGGGTCCTGTTCTCTCTAGTTTCCTTTAATATGCTTAAAGAATCTCTTTTGATTCACCCTAATCTTCTCATGCAAGCTATCTTGTGCTCTCCTTTAGTCCTCCTGATTTCCTCCTTCAGTAAATTCCTGTATCCCTTACATACCTCCAGGGATTTACTTGATCCCAGCTGCCTGTATCTGAGCCATGCCTCCTTTTTTTTCTGTACAAAGCCTCAATATCTCTTGTCATCCAGGGTTTCCTATTCCTACCAACTATGGCCTTCACCCTCACAGGAACATATAGACCTTGAACTCTAGCTGTCTCACTTTTAAAGGCTCCCTGCTTGCTGGAGGTCCCTTTTTCCTGTAACCAAACTACTCCAATCAACCCCTGCAAGCTCCTCACTAATTTCATCAACATTTGCCTTGCCCCAATTTAGAACCTGAACCTGTGGACTAGTTTTGTCCCCCTCCATAACTGTCTTAAAATTAATAGAACTATGATCACTGGTCCCAAAGTACTCCCCCAATGTCACCTCCATCACCTGCCCTGCCCTATTTCCCAAGAGTAGGTCGAATATTGCCCATTCCCAAATAGGACCCTCTCCATACTGCTTGAGGAAACCTTCCTGAATACCCTTAACAAATTCCACCCCATCAAAGTGCTTAATGCTATGGCAATCCCAGTCTATGTTAGGAGACTTAAAATCCCCTACAATGACAACCATAAGTCTCCCTGCACATTTGTTCATGTAATTCCTGTTGACTATTTGGGGGCCAATAGTACAACCCTAATAATGTCACCCATCCTTCTTATTTCCTAGCTTCACCCACTGGATATCCTTCAGTTACTTCATCATTGATTACTGCTGTGATACTCATCTGATTCAAAAATGCAACTCCCCTCCCCTCTTTCAACCACCTCTGTCCCACTTAAAGTACCTGTAACCTGACACATTAAGCTGCCAGTCCTGTCCTCCTTTAGTCATGTTTCTGTAATGGCTATAAAATTCCAGTCCCACATACCTATCCACGCCCTGAGTTCGTTGGCCTTACCTGTCAGCCCTTTTGCATTGAAATAGATGCAATTTAATACAAAAGGCATTCCTTGTTCCCTGTCTTCAGTGCAATGTAGTCCCATAACAAGACTGTGTTTCTGTATTCACAGTACAATAACAGTTCAATGTTCAGTGTCTGTGCATTACATAAGCCTTCTTCATCTGATCCTCATAGTCTGTTCTCCCACATGCTCAGCCAGCTTACCATTAGTTAAATCTCTGCTGTTCATCTTAGCAGTTGCTTGTGGTTGTAAGTTCCATATTGGACCGACTTTGAGTAAAATGCTACTTTCCCAATGCATTTTATTTTGTTATGCATTCATGAGATATGGGTGTACTGTCGTTGAATAACACTAGTATTCATTGGCCATTCCTAATCAGTATTGAGAAGGTAATCACTTAGAGTCAGAGTTGTACAGCATGGAAACATACCAACTTGTCCATGCCAAACTTCTTGAATCACTGCAGTTTGAGGTTTAAGGATACTCTGTGCTGTTAGGGAGGGAGTTCCAGAATTTTATCTCTCATGACAATGAAGGGCAGCAGATATGAAATAAGCCGTTATAGTCCTTGGGGAGGCAGTGCCAAAGTAGTAACCCTGGTGAAGGGCTTTTGCCCGAAACATTGATTTTCCTGCTCCTCAGATGCTACCTGAACTGCTGTGCTTTTCCAGCACCACTCTAATCTAGAATCTGGTTTCCAGCATCTGTAGTTCCTTGTTTTTACCTAGTAAATGTGGGCCAACATTCTGGGGGCAAGGTTCAAGTCTCAAAATGACAGATGGTGAAATCTGAATTCATTAAAATCTGAAATAGGCAAGCTGGTCAGTTTTTTGTAAAAAAAAAAATATCTAATTTCCTAATGTCCGATAGGGATATTGGGAATTAAATCTGGCCTGGCCTGTATGTATCTCTCAATCTACATCAATGTGATTGACTTTTCACTGCCTTCTGAGTAATTAGGGATGGATTATAAATGTTGACTTAGCCAGTGACATCCTTATTCTATGGGCAAATAATAAAAAAAAACAAGAATGTCAAATTTCAAATGATCGCAGTGGAATTGCAGGAGAGCAGGAGTAGGCTATTTAACTCCTTGAGACACTTCTCCGTTCACAATTATTATTGATCATCAAACTCGATATTCTAATCCTGACCTCCCTCCATATCCCTTGATCCCTTTAGCCACAAGATACAAATCTGCGTCTTTCTTGAAAACATGCAATGTTCTGGCCTCACTCACTTTGTCTGTGGTAGTGAATTCCACAGGCTTACCACATTCTGGATGAAGAAATTTCTCTTCATTTAAGAACCTAAAAGGTTAATCCCTTATCTTTAAACTATAACCCCTGTTTCTGAACTCCCCACCATCGGGTACATCCTTCCTGCATCTAACCTCTCTAGTCCTGTTAGAATTTTATAATTTTCTGAGATCACTTCTCATTCTTCTGCTTTTCATAGCAAACAATCCTAACCTATTCAACCTCTGCTTGTATGCCCGTCCTGCTATCCCAGGAGTCAATTTCATAAACATTCACTGCACTCCCACTTACAGCAAGAACATCCCTCTACATATAAAGAGGCCAAAACTGTGTACAATATTTCCAAGTGTGGCCTCACTAGTGCTTTCTGCTGCAGCAAGACATCCTTATCCCTGTACTCAAATCCTCTTGCAATAAAGGCTAACATACATTTATTGCATGCTGCACCTGCATGCTTACTGTCAGCAACTGGTACATGAAGACACCTATATCTTGTTAAAGATTCCTCTGTCTTTCTCAATTTACAGCCATTAAAATGCCTTTGTATTTTTGGGAGCAAAGTGGATGAGCTCACATATTATATTGCATCCGTGCATTTGCAACTCACTCAGTCTGCCTGAATCACATTGCGTATAACTCTGCATCCTCCTCACAGCTCACCCTTCCTCCCAGCTTTCTGTCATCTTTCAGTTGAGATATTACATTTAGTTCCCTCATCTAAATCATGAACATATATTGTGAGTAATGGGGATCCTACACTGTGGTACCCCACTAGTCAATGCCTGCCATTCAGAAGGCAAATAATTTATTCCTCCTCCTTATTTACTGTTTGCTAACCAGTTTTCTATCCATGTAAATATACTGCCGTCAATCCTATACGCTCTAATTTTACGCATTAATCTCTTATGTGGGACTTTGTTTAAAGTCTCTGATGTGTCCAAATAAACCACACCCATTGGGTCCTCCTGATTAATTCTAATTGTTAATTACTCAAAGAATTCCAGTAGATTTGTCAACCACGACACTGCCTGATTCTACCAATGTTTTCCAAAGTGCTCTGCTATAAAATCCTTGATAATGGGCTCTCCCAACATCAGACTCACTGACGTATAATTCTGTTTTCTCTCTACCTCATTTTACCTGTCATGCTTTAGGGATTCATCAGCTTTCGATCCCATCAATTTCTCAGCACAGTTTCTCTACAAATGCAGATTTGCTTCCATTCCTCTCTCTCACTAAAACCTGTGTACTCCATTATTTCTGGTATGTTATTTGTGTCCTCATTTGTGAAGACAGAAGCAAAATATGTGAAGCTTGAACGTTAAACTATAAGATATAGGAGCAGAATTAGACCATTCAGCCTATCGAGTCTGCTCTTCCATTTGAACATGGCTGCTATGTTTCTCATCTCTGCTCTCCAGCCTTCTCACTGTAACCCTTGATCCCTTATCAAAGAAGTACCTATCTATCTCTGTCTTACATATACTCAACAAAGGAGGCAAGGTGCTGAGAAATTTCCTGACTGCTCCCAGTCCTCCTCTAACCCAAGGTATGTATTCCTTTTGAGAAGCTCTAACCTCTTGTAACATTGCCACAGTGTCATTGCCTGCTGCCTTAGTCTTGGTACAGCAAAGGTGGGGCCACTGTGCCTATACATAACAAACCCTATCATTGGTATGTCACATGGTGAAACACCATATTGCGCTGTAGTGCCAAGCCAGTGATGTGTCACACAAATGGGCGACGCATCTGTTGACTGTGTACTCCATGTAACTGAAACAAGAAGCAGCAGAGGTGAATTGGGATGTGCCAGCTCCACGCTTTACTAACCATGGCCCAGACACCCTGATCTAGATAGTTAGAGGGATATACACTTCCAGTAGGTCATAAGACATCTCCACCTTCACAAAAAGGGGTTGGATCTACGTCACTCAGGTTGTCAGTGCTTCAGGGTGACGATGAAAGTTGAGACAGTACCACTAATCCTTCGTTGATCTGCTGCCTTTGGAAAGGTGAAGGTGAAATTTATTGTCCAGTGCTTCACATTGAATCCTGTAATATGTCTGCTGGACACAAGTCACATGAAAATCCTTAACTTAGGAGGACTAGGCCAAATCCCTCACTGATGCAGTGACAACTGACAAGGCTGCTAACAATGTGATGCTATTTCAAATCAGATGGAAGAGATTTCGATTTCCATGAAGGAAGGAACCCCTTCAGTCTGAGTCGAATGGTTAAGAGCAAGGGGCACACTTTTAAAGTGTAAGGCAGGAGGGTTTGATGAAAATATTTTCACCCAGAGGGTGGTGGGTGTCTGAAATGCTGTGCCGCGAAGGGTAGTCAAAGTGGGAATCACGTCAATCTATAAACAATACTTGGATGAGCACATGAAGTGTCATAATGTTCAAGCTATGGGCCTAGTGTGGGAAAGTGGGACTAATGTAGGTAGTAGTACCTACTTGATGAGCCGAAAGATAGTAAGGTCACTATGCACTGTAGAGATAAGGGGCTTTGGTTGCCACCAGAGCCCTATCCAAGTGATTTGGGAGGAACAGTAAATACCCCATTCTAGATACATATGCCCGTGCAGGTATAATTCTTGGGAAGTCTGTGGTGATGATTTTCATGGGTCTTGGGGAATAGTAAGCAGTGGTTTTTGATGGTGGTGACATTCTGTCTGTAAGGAAAATGGAGTCTGATTGTGTGCAGGGATAGCAGTGAGGACCTCCAGGTCTTCCTCTGCTAAGCATCTCTTCTTTCTTTTACAACTCCGACATTAAATGTTAAACTGCAAACCTATTTCTGATCTTCGCTACCTGATGAACTACCCTCCCAGGTTCTACTCTTAACAAGATCGCCATTTTAATAAGATCACCTATTATTCTTCTAAAATGTGATGCATACAAGCTGCATTTGTTCAATCTTTCTTTGTAAGATATGTCCTGCATCCCAAGAATGAGTTCAAGTGAATCTTCTCTATACTGTGTTTTTAGTACAGTTGTATCTTTTTCAGATAAGGAGATTGATCTCACCAAGGCCCAGTATAGCTACAGTAAAACTTACAATTTTTATACTCCATTTCCCATGTAAGAAACACCAGATCATTGATTCTTCAATAGTGTTGTTCTTTTACCAGTGGAGATGTTTTCCTGTATTGGTCAGAGCATTGAGTATGGGAGTTGGGAGGTCATGTTGCAGCTAAACAGGATGTTGGTTAGGCCACTTTTGGAATATTGTGTGCAATTCTGGTCTCCTCCTTATTGGAAGGATGTTGTAAAACTTGAAAGGGTTCAGAAAAGATTTACAATGATGTTGTCAGGGTTGGAGGATTTGAGATACTGGGAGAGGCTGAATAGGCTGGGGCTGTTTTCCCTGGAGCGTCGGAGGCTGGGAGGTGACCTTATAGGTTTACAAATTTATGAGGGGCATGGATAGACAAAGTCTTTACTCTGGGGTGGGGGTATCCAGAACTAGAGGGCATAGGTTTAGGGTGAGGGGGAAAGATATAAAACAGACCTAAGAGGCAACTTTTTCACACAGAGGGTGGTGCGTATATGGAATGAGCTGCCAAAGGAAATGGTGGAGGCTGGTACAATTGCAGCATTTAAAAAGCAGCTGGATGGGTAAATGTAAGGCAATGGGTAGGTTGCTCTTCGAAGGGTTGGTGTGGACTTGTTGGGCTGAAGGGCCTGTTTCCACACTAGGGAATCTAATCAAATCTGTATGAATAAGAAGGATTTAGAGGGATATGGGCCAAGTGCTGGCAAATGGGACTGGATTAGGTTGGAATATCTGGTCGGCATGGACGAGTTGGATTGAAGGGTCTGTTTCTGTGCTGTATATCTGTATGACTCTATCTAAAGTTAAAATGCATGGGATTAGGAGCAGTGTGCTGATTTAGGTACAAAAATGTGAAGTGATTCATTTTGGAAGGTTGAATTTGAACGCAGGTTACAGGGTTAAAGACAGGATTCTTGGCAATGTGGAGGAACAGAGAGATCTTGGGGACCACTCCATAGATCCCTCAAAGTTGCCACCCAAGCTGATAGGGTTGTTAAGAAGGTGGATGATGTGTTGGCTTTCATTGGCAGGGGGATTGAGAGCTGTGAAGTTATGCTGCAGATCTATAAAGCCCTGGTTAGACCATATTTGGAACATTGTGTTCACTTCTGGTTGCCTCATTATAGGAAGATGTGGAAGCTTTAGAGAAGGTGCAGAGGAGGTTTACAGGATGCTGCCTGGACTGGAGAGCATGTCTTATGAAGAAAGGTTGGGGGTGCTAGGGCTTTTCTCACAGGAATGAAGAAGGATGAGAGGTGACTTGGTAGAGATGTGCAGGATGATGAGAGTCATAGATAGTGTGGATAGCCAGAGACTTATTCCTAGGGTGGACATGGCTATCATGAGGAAGCATAATTTTAAGGTGATTGGAGGAAGGTTTAGGGGAGACATCAGAGATAGGTTCTTTACACAGAGTGGTGGGTGCATGGAATGCATTGCCAGCAGTGGTAGTAGAGTCAGATGTATTAGGACATTTAAGCGACACTTGACTAGGCACATGGATGATATTAAAATGTGAGGTATGTGGATCTTGGAATAGGATAAAAGATTGGCACAACATCGAGGGCCGAAGGGCCTGTACTGTGCTGCACTGTTTTTTGTTCTATGTAGTAATCGGTGACTAGTGGAGTACCACAGGGATCAGTGCACGAACCCTCGCTTTTCACAATCTGTGTTTATCATTTAGATGAGCGAACTAGGTATAATATATCCAAGTTTGCAGACAACACAAAGCTGGGTTTGAGGATGAACTGTGAGGAGAACACAGATGTTTCAGTGAGATTTGAAGAAGTTGAAAAAGTGGGCAAATGCATGGTGGATTAAGTACAATGTGGATAAATATGAGACTGTCCATTTTGGTTGCAAAGACAGGAACATATGTTATTATCTGAAGCACGACAGATTGGGAAAGGAGGAGGTACAATAATACTTGCATGTCCTTTTATACCAGTTGCTGAAATCAAGCAGGTGGTGAAGATGGCAAATGCTATTTTGGCTTTATAGTGAAGGAATTGAATACATGAGTAGGGATATCTTGTTGCGGTTGTGCAGGCCATTGGTGAAACACCCTGGAGTATTGGGTATAGTTTTCATCTCTTTACCTGAGGAAGGATATTCTGGATATGGAGAAAATGCACTGAAGATTTACCAGACTGAATTTTGGGATGGCAAGATTGGTGTGAAGAGAGAGACAAGATGAGTTAGGATGGTATTCCCTGAAGTTTAGAAGAATGAGTTCATAGAAGCCTATAAAATTCTAACTGGACTAGACAGCGTAAATGCAGAAAGGGTATTTCTGATAATCTGGGGAGTCTGAACCACAGGTCACAGTCTTGAGAATTTAGGTCATTTAGGTCTGAGATGAAAATAAATTTCTACATCCAGAGAATGGTGAGCTTGTGTTATTCTATGCCAAAGAAAGTCGTTGAGGCCAAAACATTGACCGTTTAAAGGAGGAGTTAGACATACTTGTCTAATTCGAGGGTATAGGGAGAGAACCCAAGAATGTGGTGCTGAGTTTGATGATCAGCTCATTTATGAGAAATGTGAGGTGAGCTCATGTAGGACTTCTAAGTGGCTTGAAAGGTAAATGCTGAGAGGATTCTTTGCCTCATGGGAGAATCTAGGACAAGCGAGCATAGTTTGAGAATTAAGGGGTGCTGATTTAAGACTGAGATGAAGAGAAATTTCTTCTCTCAGGTGGTTGTGAGTCTTTTGAACTCCTTGCCACAGAGAGCTTTGGAGGCAGAGTCCTTTTATATATTTAAGGCCCAGATTCTTGATCATTCAGGGAATCCAGAGTGATGAGGAAAATGGATGTGAGAAGAGTCAGATCAGCCATGATCCTATTAATTGGTGGAGCAGGCTTAAGAGGCCAAACAGCCTACTCCTGTTCCTATTTCTTATGGTTTTATGATATTATCTGAAAAGGGAAAAAAGTGTAGTGCTGTGGCAGTGTTGTGGCATTTGATGAATTAATCATTCAGAAAGTCAGTACAGGTATGACAAATTGAATGGCCACCTTCTGCACTTGTAACCATTCTGTGATTCACAATGAAGAGTTCTATATGCTAAGGCCAACAACCATGGCTGTCATTGTCACAGAGCCAAAACCATGAGCAAACTGCATCTACCTCCTACCAGGTAACAGGAGGTGTTGTGTGAGAAAGTAAACATTCAGAGGGCATTGTATCCTGTGGAATGCTGAGTGTGTCACTATGCTTCAGTGTTTCAATATGTACGTGACAAACCATTTGTAATGCTGGAGTGAAGCAGCTGGTTTTGTCAATAGTTTGCATGTTGTTTACATAATGAATAAACACTTAGAAGCAGGAGTAGGTCTTTTGTTTGATTTGAGCCTGCTCTGCTATTTGATAATTTTATCTGATTGTGACCTTCACTTAATGTTTACTTGCATCACTAGTTACTTAGTGTATACACAGGAATTATGTCAGTGGAGACTGTGGCTAGTAGACAGAGTAGACAATCTTTACAGGTTGAATATATTAGGAAGGCAGTTGACTTGGTTGCCATCCATATGAGAGCCTTGGCCTCAAAGAGTGCCAGGCGAGCGTTCTCTGTGCCATTGGCTGATTCACTGTTGGTTCAGGAGGGTCTGAATAATATTAACGTCCTGCATGACCTCTGCACCACATGCTGGTGCTCCTTCATGCCATTTTTCTATAGTGCACCCTGTAACTCTTTGTCCTCTGAGTCCCCAGGCCTTCCGCTCTTCCTTTGAGAATAATGGACGTTCCTTGCTCTTTGCCTCCTCAAATGCCACATCCCTGTTATGCAATATGCAGCATATGATGACCCTTTAGCAGTTTGTGGGTTTTCACTCACTTGTGAAACTTGGGCATTTGATGGCTGGCCAACATTAATTGCTCATCTGTCGTTGCCCTTGAGAAGGTGGCGGTGAGCTGCCTTCTTGAACTACTATAGTCCATATGCTCTAGTTGAACTAAAATGCCCTTAGAGAGAGAATTCCAAGGTTTTGACCCAGTGACGGATATAAGACAGGATAGTGAGTAGCTTGGAGGGAACACAGCCAGAATCCCTAACTTCCTTACCATACATCAAAGAAGTTTCAGAAATGACAGCCAGACTACTAAGACCCCTCGGAATCCTAGTAGCACACAAACCCATCAACACTCTCAAACAAAAATTAACAAACTTAAATGACCCAGTACAACCCATGGACAAAACCAATGTCATCTTCAAAATTCCATGCAAGGACTGCCACAAACAGTATGTAGGACAAACAGGAAGAAAATTAGCCACCAGGATACACGAACACCAGCTAGCCACAAAAAGGCACGGCACTCTCTCCCTCGTAGCCCTACACACGGATGAAAAAAAACACCATTTCGACTGGGACAACACATCTATCCTGGGACAGGCTAAACAAAGACATGCCAGAGAATTCCTAGAGGCCTGGCACTCCAACCACAACGCCATAAACAAACACATAGATCTAGATACCATCTATCAACCCCTCAGAAATCGAACAGGAAATGACATCACCACAAACCCCAGGAACCCCATCCAGGACAAACATATAAAAAGAAAGCAGGAAACAACAGCTTCGCTTCACATGGAGGTCGCCACTGATGATGTTACCTAGCCAGGTAATGAAACGTCTGGATATCAAACCTACAGCTCAGCGAGCAAACCTACATCCTAAACCCATAAACAATGGAGCTGAATTTTGGAGACAATGGATTTTGACTTAAATCTTTAAAAAAGAATGAAATTGATCCAAAGCTTTGATTGTTTGACTCTTGCAAGAAACCCTGAGAGACAAGAGGGTAAATTATGCATTGTGTTGAGCAGCACTCTGAGGAACTACTGGGGAATTGTATGTATATAGGCAGTGGGTGGAAAATCATCAGCAACCTTGGTGACAATGAGAATCCTGAATGAAACCCAACTTCCCCAATGAATAATTGATATGTACCATTGACTTACAGCAAACAACAAATAATGGTATCTCAACTAATTTCTCTTAGGGCAGAAGGTTATAAGGATAATAACACTCCGTGAGGATAATATCGCTGTGAATTAGTGCAGTGTTGCAATTCATCAGGTAAAACGTAGGTTGCAAGTATGCATGAATATTTTGAGGTTAAGTTGATTGAACTATTGTCACATGTACCGAAGTGCAGAGAAGGCATTATTTACGAGCAATACAGCAGATCGTAGTAAGCAAGGAAGTACGGATCAAAAATACTTAGACAGAGGCATGCAGGTTACATTGCATAAGGTGAGATCAACGTTAGCAAGATCGGCATTATTTGAGGATAGAGAGTCCATTTGTCAGTGTAATAATGGCTGGGAAGAAGCTGTTCCTGAACCTGCTGGTGCATGTGTTTAGGCTTTTGTATCTTCTGCCTGACTGAAGAGGTTGTAGGAGATCATGATACTGGGGTATGATGGGTCTTTGATGATGTTGGCAGCCCTTCTGCAGCAGCGAACTGTGTAAGTGGTGTCTATATATAGAAGGTTGGCTTCCGTAATAATATGGGCTTTGCACACCATCTTCTGTAGTTTCTTATGCACCTGGACAGTACACTTTCGGTGATGCAGCTGTAGAAATTGGTGAGGGTCCTATGGGCGTGCCAAATTTCTGGAGCCGCCTGAGGAAGAAGAGGCATTGTTGTGCCTTCATGACTATCACATCTATGTGGAAAGTCCAGGACAGGTTGTCGGTTATTGTCACTCTGAGGAACTTGACGCTCTGCACCATCTCAACTTCGGTTCTGTTGATGTAGATGGGGGCATGTTCTCCTCCTTTCTTCCTGGAGTCAATGATCAGTTCTTTAGTTTTGCTGCTGTTGAGAGAGAGAGGTTGTTCTCATTGCACCAGGTCAGCAAGCCCTCTATCTCCCTTCTGTATTTTGACTTGTTGTTAGGTGTCCGTCCTACTACCATGGTGTCGTCAACGAACTTATAGATGGTGTTCGTTTGGAATTTGACAGGGAGTACAGTAGGGGGCTGAGGACTACAGTGTTGAGTGTTATGGAGGAGGTACAGTTACCTGTGTTCACTGATTGTGGTTTATGGGTCAGAAAGTTGAGGATCCAATGGCAGAGGGTGGAGCTGAGACCAAGGTCACCGAGAGGGGATGATAGTGTTGAAGGTAGAGCTGTAATCGATGAGCAAGAGTCTGACATATGTGTCTTTTTTTGTTCAGATTTTCCAGGGGTGACTGTAGAGCAGAGAGTGGTGGTGTGGGAGACATGTTACTCCATCTTGATCTTGTTACTTTCCAAATTGCTTTTCTTTAACTTATTCTCAATTAAATCTCTCCGAGATCTAACCCATCAAATTACCACCCTATCACCATACCCTAGATTATCAGTAATGATATGTATTGATTGGCCTCCTTCTGTATTGTAAATTCTAAGATCCTGTGATGGAGTAGGTCATTGACAACCCTATCAATTGACACCTGTTCAGCAATAATCTGCTCACTGACACTTAGCTTAGACTCTGCCAGGGCCACTCAGCTCTTAAAATCTTTATAGCTGATGTCCAATGCCAGACAGTAATGTTGAACAGTAGACAATAGGTGTAGGAGAAGATCATACGGCCCTTTGAACGAGCACCACCATTCATTATGATCATGGCTAATCATCTGCAATCAATATCTTGTTCCTGCCTGATCCCCATAACCCTTGATTCCACTATCTTTAAGTGCTCTATCCATCTCTTTCTTGAAAGTATCCAGAGACTTGGCCTCCCCTGCCTTCTGGGGCAGAGCATTCCACATTCTGGGCCTCTTGCTGAGATATTTGTATCATCGATAGTCACAGGTGAGGTGCCGGTAGACTGGAGGTTGGCTAACGTGGTGCCACTGTTTAAGAAGGGTGGTAAGGACAAGTCAGGGAGCTATAGACCAGTGAGCCTGACGTTGGTGGTGGGCAAGTTGTTGGAGGGAATCCTGAGGGACAGGATGTATATGTATTTGGAAAGGCAAGGACTGATTCGGGATAGTCAACATGGCTTTGTGTGTGGGAAATCATGTCTCACAAACTTGATTGAGTTTTTTGAAGAAGTAACAAAGAGGATTGATGAGGGCAGAGTGGTAAATGTGATCTATATGGACTTCAGTAAGGCATTTGACAAGGTTCCCCATGGAAGAATGATTAGCAAGGTTAGATCTCACGGAATACAGCGAGAGCTAGCCATTTGGATACAGAACGGAGGGTGGTGGTGGAGGGTTGTTTTTCAGGCTGGAGGCCTGTCACTAGTGGAGAGCCATAAGGATCAGTGCTGGGCCCTCTACTTTTTGTCATTCACATAAATGATTTGGATGCAAGCATAAAAGGTACAGTTAGTAAGTTTGCAGATAACACCAAAATTGGATGTGTAGTGGACAGCAAAGAGAATTACCTCAGATTACAACAGGATCTTGACCAGATGGGCCAATGGGCTGAGAAGTGGCAGATGGAGTTTAATTCAGATAAATGTGAGGTGCTGCATTTTGGGAAAGCAAATCTAGCAGGACTTATACACTTAATGGTAAGGTCCTAGGGAGTGTTGCTGAACAATGAGACCTTGGAGTGCAGGTTCATAGCTCCTTGAAAGTGGAGTCACAGGTAGGTAGGATAGTGAAGAAGGCGTTTGGTATGCTTTTCTTTATTGGTTAGAGCATTGAGTACAGGAGTTGGGAGGTCATGTTGCGGCTCTACAGGACATTGGTTAGGCCACAGTTGGAATATTGTGTGCAATTCTGGTCTCCTTCCTATCGGAAAGATGTTGTGAAACTTGAAAGGGTTCAGAAAAGATTTACAAGGATGTTGCCAGGGTTGGAGGATTTGGGCTATAGAGAGAGGCTGAACAGGCTGGGGCTGTTTTCTCTGGAGCATCGGAGGCTGAGAGGTGATCTTAGAGGTTTACAAAATTATGAGCGGTATGGATAGAATAAATAGGAAAGTCTTTTCCCTGGGGTCAGGGAGTCCAGAACTAGAGGGCATAGGTTTAGGATGAGAGGGGAAAGATATAAAAGAGACCTACAGGGCAACTTTTTCACACAGAGGGTGGTACGTGTATGGAATGAGCTGTCAGAGGAAGTGATGGAGGCTGGTACAATTGCAATATTTAAGAGGCATTTGGATGGGTAATGTGAACAGGAAAGGTTTGGAGGGATATCGGTTGGGTGCTGGCAGGTGGGACTAGATTGGGTTGGAATATCTGGTCGGCATGGACGGGTTAAACCGAAGGGTCTGTTTCCGTGGTCTACATCTCTATGACTCTGACTCTATGTGATAGGCCTGCCATTCTGGGGATTGACCTCGTGAACCAACACTGCACTCCCTCAATAGCCACAATGTCCTTCCTCAAATTTGGATACCAAAACTGCACACAATACTCCAGGTGCAATCTCACCAGGGCCCTGTACAGCCGCAGAAGGACCTCTTTGCTCCTATACTCAATTCCTCTTGTTATGAAAGCTAGCATGCCATTAGATGTCTTCACTATCTGCTTGCTTTAGTATTCCTGATGAAGGGCTTTTGTCCAAAACGTCGACTCCCCTGCTCCTTGGATGCTGCCTGAACTGCTGTGCTTTTCCAGCACCACTCTAATCTAGAATCTGGTTTCCAGCATCTGCAGTCCTTGTTTTTTCCTGATGTACAAGAACACCCAGATCTTGTTCTACTTCCCCTTTACCTAACTTGTCTCCATTTAGATTGGAATCTGCCTTTATGTTCTTGCCACCAAAGTGGATATCCACACATTTATCCACATTAAACTGCATCTGCCATGCATCTGTTCACTGACCTAGCCTGTCCAAGTCACCCTGTATTCTCCTAACATCGTTCTCACATTTCACCCTGCCACCCAGCTTTGTGTCATCAGCAAATTTACTAATATTACTTTTAATGCCTTCATCTATATCGTTAATGTATATTGTAAACATCTGTGGTCCCAGCACCAAATTTTATGGTACCCTACTAGTTACCGCCTGCCATTCTGAAAGTGACCCGTTTATCACTATTCTTTGCTTCCTGTTAATCAGCCAATTTTCAATCCAAGTCAGTATTTTGCCCCAAATACCTTGTGCCCTAATTTTGCTCACTAATCTCCTATGTGGGACTTTATCCAAGGCTTTATGAAAGTACAGGTACACTACATCCACTGGCTCTCCCTTGTTCATCTTCACAGTTACATCCTCAAAAAATTCCAGAAAATTAGTCAAGCACAATTTTCCCTTCGTAAATCCATACTGACTCTGACCTATCCTGTTACTGCTATCCAAATGAGTTGTGATTTCATCTTTTATAACTCCAGCGTTGTTCCCACCATTGATGTCAGGCTAACCGGTCAAAAATTCCCAGTTTTTTCTCTCCCTCCCTTCTTGAAAAGTGGGACAACATTAGCCACCCTCCAATTCGCAGGAACTGATCCTGAATGGATAGAACATGGTAAAATGATTACTAATGTGTCCACCTCCTTAAGTACCGTGGGATGGAGACTGTCAGGTCCCGGGGAGTTATCAGCCTTCAGATCTAACAGTATATCCAACACCATTTCCTCCCTGATATAAATTCCCTTCAGTTCATTCATTACCCTTAGTCCTTCAGCCACTATTACATCTGGGAGTTTGCTGGTGTCTTCCCCAGTGAAGACCAAAGTACCTATTCAACTCTTCTGCCATTTCCTGTTCTCCATAATAAATTCACCCGTTTCTGTCTTCAAGGGCCCAATTTTAGTCTTAACATTTTTTTTCTTTTCACATACCTAAAAAATCTCTTACTATCCTCCTTTATGTTTTTTGGCTAAGTAGTAATGGCTTCAAGGCTCATTTGACCAAGTATAGTATCAAAGAATAAGGAGGAATAAGAGTGAAGTCATACCTACCACAAAGGAAGATAGTTGTGGTAGTTGGAATTTAATCATCTCTGCTCCAGATCATCTTTCAGGGGTTCCTTGTGGTTATGACTGAGGCCAAACCATCTTTAGCCTTTCAAATGTACAACCTTGGCCATCTGGTAGGGTGGGGACACCACAAAGTGTAAGTTCACCTTCAAGTCGTACACAATCCTGACTTTGAACGTATTACCATTCCTTCTCGTTGCTGGGTAAAAATGCTGATTTCCTTCTCTGACAGCACTATGTATATAAATACACGGCATGGCTTGCATGATTTACCATCACATTGTCAGTTAAGGAATGAGCAATAAATGCTGCATATGCAGGAATACTCAGATATGATGAACAAATTTAAAAATAACAAATCATTCCTCCAGTAGTAAGTCCAAATTTCTATCTTCACTAATTCAGAGTTTTGACTACAGTACGTCTCTCCACATTTGCTTGGAACTGCAGTTTCTAAATGCCCACTGTCTGCATTGTGCAACATTCACACAACCACAAATTCACCATTGCTGTTTTGTCCTAGCAAAATGTTTGTGTTCTCCTATCCCAGATTGTATGTCTGTCTGGTACAGCACTCCTCTTCAGTCTTTTAAGCCTAAAGGGCGCACACTTCAGTGAATGTGGCGCACAACTACCTTAGATATACGTGGTTTGATTTGACTGGATCTTGCCAAGCAAATTGAGCCACATTGTCCTCTGACAAACCAGGCACATCCGAATGAGAACATCTTGGATAACTGGGATAGCCCCTGGCATTTTCTCTCCTTACTAATCTTTATGTCTGCCATCTTCAGCCTCATCCTTAACAAGCATGAGAATCTCATGAACTAGTTTACTACTAAGAATGAAACTGTTGGATGTTCCTGTTGTGCTAACCTTTGCTAAAACCCATTTTATCCTCTCCTGCCTAAGTACCTAATACCACATATTTTGCTTTTGTGTTTGTTCATGTCTATCATAAATGCAACAGTTTTTTTTTCTTTTTTCCTTCTGAGTTCACCTTGTCCATGAAAGCCCGGTGTTCTCTCATGACCCCCAGCCCCACCCAATTGCTTGTCATCATGTCCCCTGCCCTGTTCTTGGTTGGTTGGCTTTGTAAATAATGTTCAAGGAGAAAGTGAGGGCTGGAGATCAGAGTTGTTGCTGGAAAAGCGCAGCAGTTCAGGCAGCATCCAAGGATCAGGAGAATCGACGTTTCGGGCATGAAATCTTCTTCGGGAATAAGGAAAGTGTGTCCAGCAGGCTAACGTAAAAGGTAGGGAGGAGGGACTTGGGGGAGGGGCATTGTAAATGCGATAGGTGGAAGGAGGTCAAGGTGAGGGTGATAGGTCGGAGTGGGGGTGGGGGCGGAGAGGTCTGGAAGAAGATTGCAGGTTAGGAAGGCGGTGCTGAGTTCGAGGGTTAGGACTGAGACAAGATGGGGGGAGGGGAAATGAGGAAACTGGAGAAATCTGAGTTCATCCCTTGTGGTTGGAGAGTTCCTAGGCGGAAGACGAGGTGCTCTTCCTCCAGCCGTCGTGTTGCTATGGTCTGGCGATGGAGGAGTCCAAGGACCTGCATGTCCTTGGTATAGTGGGAGGGGGATTTGAAGTGTTGAGCCACAGGGTGGTTGGGTTGGTTGGTCCGGGTGTCCCAGAGGTGTTCTCTGAAACGTTCCGCAAGTAGGCGGCCTGTCTCCCCAATATAGAGGAGGCCACATCGGGTGTAGCGGATGCAGTAAATGATGCGTGTGGAGGTGCAGGTGAATTTGTGGCAGATATGGAAGGATCCCTTGGGGCCTTGGAGGGAAGTAAGGAGGGAGGTGTGGGTGCAAGTTTTGCATTCCTTGCGGTTGCAGGGGAAGTGGAGGTTGGGTTGGTGGGGGGTGTGGACCTGACGAGGGAGTCACGGAGGGAGTGGTCTTTTCGGAACGCTGATAGGGGAAGGGAGGGAAATATATCCCTGGTGGTGGGGTCCGTTTGGAGGTGGCGGAAATGACAGCGGATGATACGATGTACATGGAGGTTGGTGGGGTGGTAGGTGAAGACCAGTGGGGTTCAACTGGTGGCGATTGGAGGGGCGGGGCTCAAGGGTGGAAGAGTGGGAAGTGGAGGAGATGCGGTGGAGGGCATCGTCGATCACGCCTGGGGGGAAATTGCGGTCTTTGAAGAAGGAGGCCATCTGGGTTGTATGGTATTGGAACTGGTCCTCCTGGGAGCAGATGCGGTGGAGACGACGAATTGAGAACATGGGATGGCGTTTTTACAGGGGGCAGGGTGGGAGGAGGTGTAGTGTTGGTAGCTTTGGGAGTCGGTCGGTTTATTATAAATGTCCGTGTTGATTTGGTCGCATGAGGTAAAAATGGAAAGGTCTAGGAAGGGGAGGAAGGAGTCTGAGACGGTCCAGGTAAACTTGAGGTCGGGGTGGAAGGTGTTGGTAAAGTGGATGAACTGTTCAACATCCTCGTGGGAGCACGAGGCAGCGCCGATACAGTCATCGATGCAGCGGAGGAAAAGGTGGGAGGTGGTGCCAGTGTAACTGCGGAAGATGGACTGTTCCACATATCCTACGAAGAGGCAGGCATAGCTGGGGCCCATGTGGGTGCCCATGGCTACTCCTTTGGTTTGGAGGAAGGACCCCGCACCGTCCATTTCTACCTCCTGCCCAAAATCCACAAACCTGACTGCCCCGGCCGACCCATTGTCTCAGCCTGCTCCTGCCCCACCGAACTCATCTCTGCATACCTCAACACGGTCCTGTCCCCCTTAGTCCAAGAACTCCCCACCTACGTTCAGGACGCACCCGCGCCCTCACCTCCTCCATGATTTTTGCTTCCCCGGTCTCCAACGCCTTATCTTCACTATGGACATCCAGTCCCTATACACCTCCATCCCCCATCACGAAGGACTCAAAGCCCTTCGCATCTTCCTTTCCCGCTGTACCAACCAGTACCCTTCTACTGACACCCTCCTTCGACTGACTGAACTGGTCCTCACCCTGAACAACTTCTCTTTCCAATCCTCCCACTCCCTCCAAACCAAAGGAGTAGCCAGCTACACTGGCACCACCCCCCATCTTTTCCTCCGCTACATCGATATCTGTATCGGCGTTGCCTCGTGCTCCCATGAGGAGGTTGAACAGTTCATCCACTTTACCAACACCTTCCACCCCAACCTCAAATTCACCTGCACCACCACACACATCATATACTGCATCTGCTGCACCCGATGTGTCCTCCTCTATATTGGGGAGACAGGCCGCCTACTTGCGGAACGTTTCAGAGAACACCTCTGGGACACCCGGACCAACCAACCCAACCACCCCGTGGCTCAACACTTCAACTCCCCCTCCCACTCTACCAAGGACATGCAGGTCCTTGGACTCCTTCATCACCAAACCATAGCAACACGACGGCTGGAGGAAGAGCACCTCATCTTCCGCCTAGGAACTCTCCAACCACAAGGGATGAACTCAGATTTCTCCAGTTTCCTCATTTCCCCTTCCCCCAACTTGTCTCTGTCCTAACCCTCGAACTCAGCACCACCTTCCTAACCTGCAATCTTCTTCCTGACCTCTCCGCCCCCACTCCGGCCTATCACCCTCACCTTGACCTCCTTCCACCTATCACGTTTCCAATGCCCCTCCCCCAAGTCCCTCCTCCCTACCTTTTACCTTAGCCTGCTGGACACACTTTCCTCATTCCTGAAGAAGGGCTCATGCCCGAAACGTCGATTCTCCTGCTCCTTGGATGCCGCCTGACCTGCTGCGCTTTTCCAGCAACACATTTTCAGCTTTGTAAATATTGTCCATTGTTCAGGTACTTCCCTTTCAATTTTTTAACTGCTGTCAGCAATCCCTCCCCAGTCCTCCACAAATTAAAAAGCCTTGGACACAGTTGACTGCAACCATCCACCTATTGCTCTGTTCTGCTCAGTGAACTGGTCTTCCTTGAATGCACATTTAACTAATCATCTAAATCTGAAGAACCACCTGCAATGTCTTTTCCTAGCTCTTCATTGTTAGCTCTGTGAACTCTCCAACCATCTCTCATTGAACATTACAGTGCAGTACAGGCTCTTCGGCCCTCAAGGTTGCGCCAACCTGTGGAACCAATCTGAAGCCTATCTAACCTACACTATTCCATTTTCACACATATGTTAATCCAATGACCATTTAAATGCCCTTATAGGCTGCGAGTCAGCTATTGTTGTAGGCAGTCCGTTCCACGATCCTACTACTACTCTCTGAGTAAAGAAACTACCTCTGATAACTGTCCTATATCTATCACCCCTCAATTTAAATTTATGTCCCCTCGTGCTAGCCATCACCATCTGAGGAAAAAGGTTCTCACTGTCCACCCTATCCAACCCTCTAATTATCTTATTTGTTTCAATTAAGTCACTTCTCAACCTTCTTCTTTCTAATGAGAACAGTGTCAAGTCCATCAGCCTTTCCTCAGAAGACTTTCCCTCCATACCAGACAACATCCTAGTAAACCTCCACTGAACCCTTTCCAAAGCTTCCACATCCTTCCTATAATGCGGTGACCAGAACTGTACGCAATACACTAAGTGCAGCTTTACCAGAGTTTTGTACAGCTGCAGCATGACAATGTGGCTCTGAAACTCAATCCCTTTCCAATAAAAGCTAATACACCATATGCCTTCTTACCAACCTGGGTGGCAACTTTCAGGGATCTATGTACATGGACACTGAGATCTCTCTGCTCATCTGCATTACCAAGAGTCTTACCATTAGCCCAATACTCTTTGTTCCTGTTGCTCCTTCCAAAGTGAATCACCTCACATTTTTCCGCATTAAACTCCATTTGCTACCTCTTGGCCCAACTCTGAAGGTTATCTATGTCCCTCTGTAACCTGTAACATCCTTCGGCACTGTTCACAACTCCACCAACCTTAATGTCATCTGCAAATTTACTAACCCATCCTTCTACATCTTTATCCAGGTCATTTATAAAAAATGACAAATGGCAGTGGTCCCAAAACAGATCCTTATGGTACACCACTAGTAACTGAACTCCAGGATGAACGTTTCCCATCAACTACCACACTCTGTCTTCTTTCAACTAGCCAATTTCTGATCCAAACCACTAAATCACCCCTAGTCCTATGCCTCTGTATTTTGTGCAATAGTCTACCATGGGGAACCTTATCAAATGTTTTACTGAAATCCATATGTACTACATCGACTGCTTTACCCTCATCCATCTGTTTGGTCACTTTCTCAAAGACCTCAATAAGGTTTGTTAGGCATGACTTACCCTTCACAAAACATTGTTGCCTATCCCTAATCAACTTATTCCTCTCTGATGATTACAACTCCTGTCTCCTATAACCTTTTCCAACACTTTACCCACAATGGAAGTAAGGCTTTCTGGTCTATAATTACCAGGGTTTTCTCTACTCCCCTTCTTGAACAAGGAATCCTTTGATCTTCTGGCACTTTTCCTATAGGCAATGACAATGTAAAGATCAAAGCCAAAGGCTCTGCAATCTCCTCTCTGGCTTCCCAGAGAATCCGAGGATAAATCCTATCCGGCCCAGGGGACTTGTTTATTTTCACACATTCCAGAATTGCTGACACCACCTCCCTGTGAACCTCAATGATGTTTAGTCTCGTACCCTGTATCTCAGTATTCTCCTTGGCAACATTGTCTTTTTCCTGTGTGAATATTGATGAAAAATATTTATTTAGCGCTTCCCCTATCTCCTCAGACTCCACACACAACTTTGGATTACTATCCTTGATTGGCCCTAATCTTTCTCTATGTCATTCTTTTGTTCCTGATATACCTATAGAAAGCTTAAGGGTTTTCCTTGATCCTATCTGCCAACGACTTTTCATGTCCCCTCCTGGCTCTTCTCAGCTGTCTGTTTAGGTCTTTCCTGGCAAACTCTCAAGCACATTAACTGAGCCTTGATGACTCATCCTCACATAAGCCACCTTCTTTCTTTTAATAAGAGATTCAACTCCTTAGTAAACCATGGCTCCCTCGCTCGACCACTTCCTCCCTGCCTAAGAGGTATATACTTACTAAGGACACGCAGTAGCTGTTCATTGAATAAGGTCCACATTTCAATTGTGCCCGTCCCCTGCAGTTTCCTTCCCCATCCTGTGTATCCTAAATCTAGCTTAAGCACATCATAACTTTTGACCTATCACTTTCCATCACTGAAGTAAACATAACCAAATTGTGGTCACTATCGTGAAAGTGCTCACCTACTGCCGAATCTAACACCTGGCCAAATTCATTACCCAGTACCAAATCCAGTGTGGCCTTGGCCCTCTTTGGCTTGTCTATATACTGTGTTAGGAAACCCCCTGCACACGCTGAACAAAAACTAACCCATCTGAAGTACGCGAACTAAGTATTTTCAGTCAATATTTGGACAGTTAAAGCCCCTATAACAACTACCCTGTACTCTCGTTCCTATCCAGAATTATTATTGCTGTCCTTTCCTATACATCTCTGGAACTATTCTGAGGCCTATAGAAAACTCCTGCAGAGTGACCTCTCCTTCCCTGTTTCTAACCTCAGCTCATACTACCTCAGTAGACGAGTCCTCAAACATCCTTTCTGCCACCGTAATACTGTGCTTGACTGACAATACCGCGTCTCCCCCTCTCCTCAGTTCTTATCTGTGTACTATCCTTTCATCATATTAACATGAATTAAGCTTCCACATTATGAACTGATGATATTTGGGCTTATCTATGGAGTCTCTCTCTTGAGCAATCCACTGCATCTCTATTGCCAGGTATATATTCCTTGAAAGAAGCAACTTACTCAAATGCAACACTTGAGTTTATCTAAATTAAACTCCATCTCTTATTCCTTGGCCCACTGGCACAGTTGAGCAAGATCCCATTGTACTTTTAGATAACCTTCTTCACTGTCCACAACGCTAAAGTTGGTGGCATTCACAAACTTTACTGTGCCTTCTATATTTTCATCCAAATGGCTTATATAAATGATGAACAGTTGTGGACCCAGCACCAATGCTTGTGGCAGATAGTTTGTCACCGGCTTTCAGCTCTTCTGCAATATGGACTCTCTTCAGGACATCACTATTTATTTCCCCATGTTCCCTCGCATCCATGCCGTTCTTGAAGGTAAATACTGATGAGAAATATTCATTTAGGATCTCACCCAACTCTTGTGGCTCTGCACATAGCTGACCTTGGTTATCATTAAGAGACTCTATTCTCTGCCCAGTTACTCTTTACCCCTCAAATACATGTAGAATTTCTTCGGATTTTCCTTAACCTTACCTTCCAAAGCTATGTCATGTTCTCTTTATGTCCTCGTCGTTTCCCTCTTGAGTGTACTCCTAAATCTGCTATACTCCTAAAGGGATTCACTTGATCCCAACTTGACATATGCCTTCTTTCTCTTGACCAGAACCTCGATATTTCTAGTAATCCAGTATTCTGTACTCCTGTCGGCCTTGCCTTTCATACTATATACTGTTCCTGAACTCTCATCTTGTATTTGAAAGCCTCCCATTTGGCAGACATCTCCTTATCTGTGAACAGCGTCCCCCAATCAACATTTGAAACTTCCTGTCTAAAACCATCAAAATTGGCCCTTCCCTAATTTAGAACTTTAACTTGTGGACCAGCCCTAGAATATTTTAATAACTATTCTTAAAATAATAGAAATATGGTCCCTGGTCAAAATGCTCCCGCACTAACACCTCAGTAACTTACCCTGTCTTATTTCCCAAGAAGAGATTGGGTTTTGCCCCAAGAGACCAGTGTTGGGACCTTTGCCTTTTCCTGATTTATATTAATGATTTCGAGATAAGTGTTGAGGACAAAATCTCTAAATATTGTAACTGATATTAAGCTCGGAAAAATAGTGATTTGTGAGGATGATGTTGACAAGTTGGCCAAATGGACAGACTTCTTGCAGATGAAATTCAAATGGCCCAAGTAGGGCCATCCACATATTGATTGCGAAAGTTTTATTGAACATACTTAACAAATTTCTCCCCACTCAAGTTGTGGCAGTGCCAGTCCACGTTTGGAGAGTTAAAATCCCCCACTATAAGAACTCTCATTATTCTTACAGCTATCTGCAATCTCCCAACATATTTGCTCCTAATGCTCCCTCTGACCCAGGGGGGGAACAGAGAGCCTATAATGCACTACAATCAAAGTGATCACTCCCTTCTTGTTTCTTAGTTTTACCCATATAGCTTCACTAGATAATCCCCCAGGAATGTCCTCTCTAAGTACAACTGTAATGTTTCCCCTAATTAAAAACACCACTCCCCCCATCTCTCTTGCCTCCTTCCTATAGTCCTGTGCCACCCTTAGCCTTGTTTCTATGATACCCCAGTGGACTGAAGGCCCGAGTAGTCTGGACGGTTGTTGGACTGGGGAGAGGTGTAGGTGGTCAGCGGTTGCGAGCCCAGGCAGATCATGCTGTGGAAGCCCTCTCTGCTGATCTATGGAAAGACTGTAATGCTCATCATTTTAAATTTATTCTCACTTTTCTAACTTGTACTATGAGCAATTGTAAGCAATGTACTTCCGTATTTGAATGCACATGGCACCAAAGGATTTAGTGCCATGAAACTTTAATTCTATCCCAATCCGATGTTCCCATCCATGACCTGAGTTCATCTGTCTTACCTATCAAGTCTCTTGCATTGAAATAAAATCATTTTAATTGATCAGGGGTAACATTGAGTCTGTCTTGTCTCACCTTGTTTCTTCTACTAATGGGCATTACCTTAATATTTTTCTGATTTGAATTTCATCTGCAAGAAGTCTGTCCATTTGGTCAACTTGTCAACATCATCCCCACAAATCACTATTCTTCCGAGCTTAATATCAGTTACAATATTTAGAGATTTTGTCCTCAACACTTATCTCTAAATCATTAATATAAATCAGGAAAAGGCAAAGGTCCCAACACTGGTCTCTGGGGAACACCACCTTCAGCTTGTCAACCTTTAATTTCTGTTTCCCATCTTTTAGCCACCTTCTAAACCATGCTGCCAAGGATCTTTCAATTTGTTAAGTAACCTACCAGGTCACACTGTATCAAATCCTTTCTGAAGGTCTAAATATACAACCTCCACAGCACCAATCCCATCCATCCACTGCCTCTGTCACCTTGTGAAGAGCTCAGTTAAATTTATCAGACTTGACTTAATCTTAATAATGCTATGTTGACTGTCTAGAATCATAGAATCCCTACAGTGTGAAAGAGGCCATTCAGCCCACCAAAGAACATCCCATCCAGATCCAGCCTTCAACCTTATCCCTATAACCCCAGATTTTTATCACGGCAAACCATGCATACCTATGGACATTTTGAGTAATTTTGCAGGGCCAAACCACCTAACCTGTGCATCTTTGGTCTGTGGGAGGAAACTGGAGTAAACTCACTCAGACACAATCACCTGATGAAGGAGCGTCGCTCCGAAAGCTAGTGTGCTTCCAATTAAACCTGTTGGACTATAACCTGGTGTTGTATGATTTTTAACTCCATGCAGATAGTCAGCTAAGGTGGAATCGAACTTGGGTTGCTGGTGCTGAGAGGCAACAGCGCTAACAACTGTACTACCATGCTTGCTGTATCTAGTATGACTCTTCTCTAATTGTATATTTATCTTTTGCTACATTGTGGCCTCCATATTTTCTCAATATTGATGTCAAGCTGACAGGTCTGTAAGTTTCCTGGGTTATCTTTGCTCCTTTCTGAAACAATGGTGTTACATTTGCAATCCTCCAGTGTTCTGTATTCAGACAGACCTGGAAATCTTTTGTCACTAGCACTGCAATTTTTGATCCTTTGCTCCTCTCAGTAATCTAGGATGCAACCCAACCTAGCCTAGCAACTTCTGTACCTGGCTTGCTGCCACCCATTTTAATGCCTCTACTTTATCTATCACTATACTGGTCAGTTGCTCAGTAACCACATTTTCAATTGGGGTATTGTTACCAACTTCTGATTTTGTAAAGTCAGAAACCATTTTGTACCTGTGCTATCCCCTTTTCTTCAGTGAGCAGTTTACCTTGCTTGATCCCAGTAGACCTCACTCCATCGTTTCCTTAATATGTTTGAAGACCAATTTATTATTTGCTTTAGTGCAGCTAACCATCCTTTCCTCATGCTTCCTTTTAGCTTTTCCCACTCAAGCCTTATCTTTGCTCCTGCATTTGAGATATTCTTCCGGATTTCTGTTGTTGTTGTTATTCCAATAGGCCTCATATACCTTCTTTTTCTTCCTTATTTTCTCAATATCCTTAATCATTCAGGATACTCTGGCTTTGGATGCTCCATATTTATTTATCTTTGGTATGTACCTAGCTTCCCCTGTTATACCCTTTTTTGAAAGAACTCTTTTTGTCATCCACTGTTTTGTCCACCAAAATGCATTTCCAATCAATGTGTTTCAGTTCAATGTTTAGACTCCTCTTCACTATTCAAGACTGGACCTTCATGCTTGACTAAGTTTTCTCCTCCTCTAAGTTAATATTGAAGCTATGATCAATTGAAGCTATGAAGCTATATTAAGCTAAAATACTTATTTCTCAGGTGCCTCCTCACTCAGATGTTCACATCCTTTCTTAAAATCAGATCTAATACAGCTCCCTTTCTGGTAGGAATGGAAATGTAATGTTCTGAAAGTTTTCCGACACATACTTCTGGAAATACACCCCTTCAAAGCCTCTCACTCTCCATTTTCCCCAGTCTACCCTAGGGTAATTGGAATCGCCAACTATCACCAACTATTGTGCAGATGCTGGTATCTCTTTTTCCTTACCATTTAGAGGTGCAGGTAGTTCTCAGATAAAATGCATTCCAGCAGTGCAATTTGCTTATAACATCATTGAGGAATTAAGCAACGGGAGGTTCAAGAACACTTACCTTATTTGGCAATAGCGAGATTTCAGTGGTGATCTTGTCATGTGCTTCATTTTGCGCATGGACCAATGTCTGTGCCAAAATCTCTCAGTTGGCCATTTCAGACTGGGAAAAAAAAGTTTTCTCATCTCAGTGTTGAGAGTTTTTGGAATTCTTTTCTTCAAAAACCAGTAGTTGCAGAATTTTAAAATATTTTAAATGTAAAGGTGGATTACTGAGGGGATAAAAGATTATTGGGGAAATTCAGAAATGTAGAATTGTGGTTAAAATCCAATCAGTTTTGAAGGAGCTAGTGGCCTACTGTTGTACTTTGTTCATATGTTGATAAATATATTAATTCCTTAAGGATGTAACAGGCAGGGTGGGTAAAGGGAAACGAGTTCCTGCAGTGCATTGGGATTTCTGATTGCAGTCAATAATATGTTATTGAAACTTTATTGCATAAGTTAAAAGCTAAAGATATGCAATGCAATATATTAAAATGGATAGAGGGCAGGTTACTTAACAATAAACAAAGTTTGGATAACTACCATTATTTGCTTGGCAAGTAGATTGACCACAGAGATCAGTAGAGCCCATGCTTAGTCTGTATTTGTTTAATGATCGAGATGAGCAAGTAATCTAATTTTGAGTGTTTAAGAGGATTAAATTAGTTGATAAGGTAAGTGGATAAATGATTTCTTGTACTGTAAGAATATATGATCTGTGTATTACTCAGCAATGTTGTGGTTCTGTTTGCCGAGCTGGGAATTTGTGTTGCAGACGTTTTGTCCCCTGTCGAGGTCTCCTGTGAAGCGCTTCTGTGATGTTTCCTCCGGCATTTATAGTGGTTTGTCTCTGCCACATCCGGTTGTCAGTTCCAGCTGTCTGCTGCAGCGGCCGGTATATTGGGTCCAGGTTGGTGTGTTTGTTGATAAAATCTGTGGATGAGTGCCATGCCTCTAGGAATTCCCTGGCTGTTCTCTGTTTGGCTTGTTCTATAATAGTAGTGTTGTCCCAGTCGAACTCATGTTGCTTGTCATCCGCTTGTGTGGCTACTAAGGATAGCTGATCGTGTCGTTTCGTGGCTAGTTGGTGTTCATGGAAATGGATCATTAGCTGTCTTCCTGTTTGTCCTATGTGGTGTTTTGTGCAGTCCTTGCATGGGATTTGGTACACTATGTTGGTTTTGCTCATGCTGGGTATCGGGTCCTTTGTCCTGGTGAGATGTTGTCTGAGAGTGGCTGTTGGTTTGTGTGCTGTTATGAGTCCACCCCAACATACACAAAAGAAGTTGCATCAAGACACTGTTCAAAAGGGCCACAACACACTTCAGCACACCAGAACTGCAAAAAGAGGAAGAAGAACACCTCTACAATGTATTCGCCAAAAACGGATCCCCCCCTCAATTTCATCAACAGATGCCTAAGGGAAAGACAATGGAATGAGGACATGCCACAACCCAAAGGACTAGCCACATTACCATACACCAAGAACATTTCTGAACTGACAGCCAGACTACTACGACCACTAGGACTCATAACAGCACACAAACCAACAGCCACTCTCAGACAACATCTCACCAGGACAAAGGACCTGATACCCAGCATGAGCAAAACCAACGTAGTGTACAAATCCCATGCAAGGACTGCACAAAACACTACATAGGACAAACAGGATACGATCCGTATCCATGAACACCAACTAGCCATAAAACGACATGACCAGTTATCCTTAGTAGCCACATACACGGATGACAAGCAACATGAGTTCGACTGGGACAACACTACTATTATAGGACAAGTCAAACAGAGAACAGCCAGGGAATTCCTAGAGGCATGGCACTCATCCACAGATTCTATCAACAAACACATCGACCAGGACCCAATATACCGGCCACTGCAGCGGACAGCTGGAACTGACAACCGGAAGCGGCAGAGACAAATTACTATAAATGCCAGAGGAAACATCACAGAAGCGCTTCACGGGAGGCCCCCAAGCACTGAGGATGTCACCTAGACAGAGGACGAAACGTCTGCAACACAAATTCCCAGCTCGGTGAAGAGAACCACAACAACGAACACCCAAGCTACAAATCTTCTCACAAACATTACTCAGCAATTCAGTGGTTATGTTAGGAATTACTTAAATACAGCGTTGAGAGGGTGTGGAGATGGTTACGGTTAGTGCTGGCTAAATTGAAAATGTCAGTACTGAAAGTGATAGACTTTCATTACTCAGGAATAATGAGATGTATGGAGGAAAGGCAAATGAACAGAGTTAGGAACAGGAATAGGCCATTCAGCTCTTCGAGCCTGTTCTGCCATTCAGTAAGATCAACACTGGTCTGTGGGCTAACTCCATGTGCCTGCCTTGGGCCCATACCCCTTGAGATCCTGTCTTAATAAAAAATTGTCTATCTCAGGTCTAAACTTAACAATTGAATTAGTTTGGCCATTAGAGCAAAAGAGTTCCAAATCTCTACTATCCTTTGCATGTAGAATTGCTTTCCAACATCTCTCTTGGTCCTAATTTTTAGACTATATCCTCTGGTTCTAGTATCTTCAACCAATGGAAATAGTTTATCTACTCTGTTAATATCCTGAAAACTTCGATTAAATCACTCCTTAACCTTCCAGAGAATAAAGGCATAATTTGTCTAATCTCTTCTTCTAACCGAAAATCTGAAGTTCAGGTATCCTCCTTGCAAACTTGCATGAACTCTCTTGAGGCCATAATATCCTTTCTAAGGTGTGTGATGCCCAGATTTGCTCACAGTACTCTAACAGGAGTCGAACTAGGGTTTTGTGTAACTGCAGCATAATGTCTGTGTCCCATACTCCAGTCCTTTGGGATATGAAGGAGAGCATTCCATTAGTCGTCTTGACTATTTTCTGTGCCTATTTGTAGCATTTTAAGGAACTATGCGCCTGAACCTTGTTGGAAATCCATAGTATTTAACGTTGTGCCTTTGAAAAAAAATCCTGATTGATCCTTTTTTTGGTCTGAAATGGATAACCTTATACTCGCTTTATATTAAAATCCATCTACCACAGCTTTGCATATTCATCTAATCTATCAATATCCAGTTATAATTTTATACTGTCTCCAACGCTGTCCAATTTTGTGTTGTCAGCAAATTTGGTCTTTCACTTCTTACGCCATTATCCAAGTTGTGAATGAATAGTGTGAATAATCGAGGCCCCAATACAGATCCATACAAAACACCTGCTAGTCATGTCCTGCCAATTTGAGTACTAACCCATTATTCTAACTCTCTATTTCCTGCCACTTAAGCATTTTCCTATCCATTTCCATAATTTGACTTCAATTCCGTGGACTTCCACCTTAGTTATTGGTCTCTTGTGTTGAACTTAATCAATAGCCTTCTCTAAGTCATATAAACAATATTGATCAACTTACCTCTGTCCACCAACTTTCTCTCCTCTTCCAAAAACCCTGAGATTTGTCAGGAATGACCTACTTGTTGTAAATTCATGCTGACTCTTCCCGACTAACTAAAATTTCAAGGTGATCAGTTGCTCTATGCTTGATTATAGATTCCAACTATTTCCTCACCACAGATGGTGTAAGGATGAACCATGTTTTATTTGCAGGTAACAAAGGCCTATGTACTTCCTTTTTCCACATCTCTCTGTGCTTCCTGTTTACGCTGTTCGAATGCTGACCTAAGAAAGCTGTTGGCAGTTTCTACTTTGAACTGTGGATCATTCTTTTGCATAAGCATGGCAGGGAGTGGGCTGTGTTGGGATTGGGGAGAAGCAAACAAGAAAAAATATTTTCTTATAAGGATAGTGGCTAGAGGACTTCATGGAGACAGTAATGATCAGCATCAAAAAGTCAAAGGCATGAAAATCTGTTTTTTGTAACATCTATTCTGATTGTCTATGCATAAAATTTTGTATTTTAGAGTTATAACTCAGAAAATGGAAAGAAAGTTGCAAAGGAGATTGCCAATTTGCATTCCAGGGAAGAAGAGAGATAAGATGAATCAATGAATACAGTTTATTTGTTTTGTAGACTTTGAAAATGTGCATGATTGGGTTAACTGGACTAACTTGAGAAGATGGGACCTGTATATGAAGGACGGGTTGCACTTAAACTGGAGGGGTGCCAATATCCTGGGTAGGAGATTTGCGATTGCACTTCAGGGGGTTTAAACTAGTTTGGCATTGTGATAGGAACCAGAGCTACAGATCAGAGGAGAGGGTAGTTGTTGAATGGGCAGAAATAGAATTCAGAGAGTCTGTCAGGAAGGAAACACAGTTAACAGGGCAAAGGGATGGGTTAAAGTGTGTCTGTTTCAATGCAAGGAGTGTCAGGACTACAAGTGATGAACTTCGAGCATGGATCAGTACTTGGAACTATGATGTAGTGGGCCAACAGGGAGAGGAATACAAGAGGAGGGGGAGTAGCATTGTTAATCAGAGAGTGCATCACAGCTGCAGAATAGGATGTTGTTGAGGGTTTGTCTATACAGTCAGTATGGATGGAAGTCAGTATCAGGAAATGAGCAGTCACTTTATTCAGTGGTTTCTATATATCTCCCATAGCAGCAGAGAGATGGAAGAACAGATTAGACAGCAGATCTTAGAAAGGTGCAGATATAACAGAATTATTGTATGAGTGATTTAAGCTTCCCCAATATTGATTGGATCCTCTTTAATGCAGATGGTCTGGATGGAGCCCATTTTGTCAGGTGTCCAGGAAGTATTCCTGACACAATATGTAGATAGGCTGACCTGAGGGGAGGGGGGAGGGCCATATTGGATTTGGTGCTAGGCAATGAGCCAGGCCAGATGTCAGATCTCTCAGTGGGAGAGCATTTCGGTGACAGTGATCACAACTGTTTCACCTTTACCATAGCAATAGAGAGGGATAGGAACAGACAGTATGGGAGGGTATTTAATCAGGGGAGGGGAAATTATACTGCAGTGGGCAGCACAGTGGTTAGCACTGAGACCCGGGTTCAATTCCCGCCTCAGGCGCCTCTCTGTGTGGAGTTTGCACATTCTCCCCGTGTCTGCATGGGTTTCCTCCGGGTGCTCCGGTTTCCTCCCACAGTCCAAAAAAATGTGGAGGTTAGGTGAATTGGCCATGCTAAATGTAGGGGAATGGGTTTGGGTGGGTTGCGCTTCGGCGGGTCAGTGTGGACTTGTTGGGCCGAAGGGCCTGTTTCCACACTGTAAATTATGTAAGTAAGTAATCTAATAGAACATAGAACATAGAACATAGAACAATACAGCACAGAACAGGCCCTTCGGCCCACGATGTTGTGCCGAACTTCTAACCTAGATTAAGTACCCATCCATGTACCTATCCAAATGCCGCTTAAAGGTCGCCAATGATTCCGACTCTACCACTCCCACGGGCAGCGCATTCCATGCCCCCACCACTCTCTGGGTAAAGAACCCACCCCTGACATCTCCCCTATACCTTCCACCCTTCACCTTAAATTTATGTCCCCTTGTAACACTCTGTTGTACCCGGGGAAAAAGTTTCTGACTGTCTACTCTATCTATTCCTCTGATCATCTTATAAACCTCTATCAAGTCACCCCTCATCCTTCGCCGTTCCAATGAGAAAAGGCCGAGAACTCTCAACCTATCCTCGTACGACTTCCTCTCCATTCCAGGCAACATCCTGGTAAATCTTCTCTGCACCCTCTCCAAAGCTTCCACATCTTTCCTAAAGTGAGGCGACCAGAACTGCACACAGCTTCTGTCTAATCTATTAGACAGAAGCTGTGGAGTATAAATTGAGAACAATCGTTCCATGTGAAATGCGCAACAGAAATGTGGAGACTGTTTAAAGAGTACTTGTGAGTGTTGGATAACTTTGTCCTACTCAGGTAGGCAAGGAATGGTAAGGAGAAAGAGCTTTGGATGACCAGAGAAGAGCTTCTTGTTAAGAGGAAGAAGGAAGCTTACTTAAGGGTGAGGAAGCAAGGATCTGGCACAGCTTTAGAGGATTACTGGCTAGGTAGGAAAAAACTCAAAAATGGACTGAGGAGAGGTAGGAAGGGGCATGAAAAAGCCTTGGCGAGAAGGATTAGGGAAAACCCAAAGCCATTCTACACTTATGTGAGGAATAAGAGAATGATCAGTGAGAGGGTTGGACCAATCAGGGATAGTGAAGGGAACTTGTGCCTGAAGTCTGAAGAGGTAGGGGAGGCCCGAAATGAGTTTTTTTGCTTCAGTATTTACCTTGTTGATAGTGAGAACACCGTGGACCAGGTTAGTAGGCTTGAACAGATTGATATTAAGAAAGTGGATGTGCTGGAAATTGTGGGAAGTATCAAGATTAAAAAAAAGTCCCCAGGGTCGGACCAGATATGTGCAAGGTTACTACAGGAAGCTGCACATCTGGTGGTGGTCTTTGCATCCTCACTCTCCATGTGAGTATTACCAGTAGATTGGAGAGAGGTGAATGTTGTTCCTCTGTTCAAGAAGGGGAATAGGGAAATCCCTGGGAATTGCAGACCACTCAGTCTTACGTCTGTGGTAAGCAAGGTTCTGGAAAGGATTCTGAGAGATAGGATGTATAGCTATTTGGAAAAACCTAGTTTGATCAAAGATAGCCAACATGGCTTTGTGAGGGGCAGGTCATGCCTCACAAGCCTTATTGAGTTCTTTAAGGATGTGATGAGACAAGTTGATGAAGGTCGAGCAGTGGATGTGCTGATTTTGGATTTTAGTAAGACAATTGTTACGGTTTGCCATGGTAGGCGCATTTGGAAAGTTAGGAGGTATGGGATACAGGGAAATTTGGCTGTCTGAATACAGAATTGGCTGGCTGAAAGAAGACAGCAAGTATGGAAAGTATTCCACTTGGGGTATTGAATATAAGAGCTGGCAAGTTATGTTAAAATTGTACAAGACATTGGTTCGGCCGCATTTAGAATACTGTGTACAGTTCTGGGCATCACATTACCAAAACGATGTGGATGCTTTGGAGAGGGTGCAGAGAAGGTTTACGAGGATGTTGCCTGGTATGGAAGGTGTGAGCTATGGAGAGAGGTTAAGTAGGTTAGGTTTATTTACACTAGAAAAAAGAAGATTGAGGGGGGACCTGATTGAGGTTTACAAAATCATGAAGGGTATAGACAGGGTGGATAGAGACAAGCTTTTTCCCAGGGTGAAGGATTCAATAACAAGAGGTCATGCTTTCAAGGTGAGAGGTGGAAAGTTTAAGGGGGATACACGTGGCATCCACAGAGGGTGGAACACGTTGCCAGCAGAGGTGGTAGAGGCAGGCACAGTAGATTAATTTAAGATGTGTCTGGACAGATGCATGAGTAGTTGGGGTGCAGAGGGATACAACTGCTTAGAAATTGACCGACAGGTTTAGACAGTACATTTGGATCGGCTCAGGCTTGGAGGGCCGAAGGACCTGTTCCTGGGCTGTAAATTTTCTTTGTTCTTTGGAGGTCGGTGACCAGTGGTGTCCCACAGGGACCGGCTCTTGGGCCTCTGCTCTTTGTAGTTTTTATAAATGACTGGGATGAAGAAGTGGAAGGGTGAGTTAGTAGGTTTGCTGATGACACAAAGGCCGGTGGTGTTATAGATAGTGTTGAGGGCTGTTGCAGGCTACAACAAGACATTGACAGGATGCAGAGCTGAGCTGAGAAGTGGAATATTGAATTCAATGTGGATAAATGTAAAGTGATTAATTTTGGAAAGTTGACTTTGAATGTTGAATACAGAGTTAAAGTCAGAGTTCTTGGCAGTGTGGAGGAACAGCGGGATCTTGGGGTCCATGTGCATAGATCCCTCAAAGTTTGCCACCCAAGTTGATAGGGTTGTTAAGAAGGTGTATGGAATTTTGGCTTTCATTAATAGTTGAGTTTAAAAGCAGCAAAGTTTTGCTGCAGTTCTATCGAACCCTAGTTAGACCATTCTTGGAATATTGTGTCCAGTTCTGGTTGCTTCATTATAAGAAGCTTTAGAGAGGGTGCAGAGGAGATTTGACAGGATGCTGCCTGGATTGGAGGGCTTATCCTATGAAGAAAGGTTAATTGAGCTAGGACTTTTCACACTGGAGAGAAGGAAGGGAGGTGACTTGATAGAGGTGTACAAGGTAATGAGAGCCATAAGTAGAATAGATAGCCAGAGACTTTTCCTCAATGGAGAAATGGCTGTCATGAAGGGTCATAATGTTAAAGTGATTGGAGGAAGGTATAGGAGAGATGTCAGAGGTAGGTTCTTTACACAGAGAGTGGTTGGTGTGTGGAATGCACTGCCAGTGGTGGTGGAGACATTGGGGACATTTAAGTGACTGCTGGACAAGCACATAGATGGCAGTAAATTGATGCATGTGTTGGTTACATTGATCTAAGATTAAGATAAATGCTGGGCACAACATTGTGGTCTGAAGGGCCTGTGCTGTGCTGTTCTATTCTATGTAAGTTGTTGACAGGACCAAAAGACATTGGAATAGTCTGGAAATATCAGTAACCTATAAAGAATCTGTATTTGGGTTATACGGCAAGAGTTGAGTTGGAACCAGCTGGAAGAAGAATTCAACAAGGGTGTTATCTTGCATCAGAGCTGAAAATGTGTTGCTGGAAAAGCGCAGCAGGTCAGGCAGCATCCAAGGAACAGGAGAATCGATGTTTCAGGCATAAGCCCTTCTTCAGGAAGGCTTATGCCCAAAACGTCGATTCTCCTGTTCTGATCTCCAGCATCTGCAGCCCTCACTTTCTCCTGTTATTTTGCATCAGTTCTCTTTAACATTTATGCAGAAATAATAATCAAAGAGGTGTTTGAAGACACAGAATTTGGTGATAAGATTGGGGTTGAATGATAGTCACCTGCAAATTTAACTGATATTAAATACTCATAGCAAACACCCAGATGGATTGTAAAAAGTGTAGCAGATAATCTTGTAGCAGATGACATGAGCTCTAAAATGAAAAGGAATATTAACAAAAACAAAGCGATGCATAACAGGTGATAATTGAAGAGTTGGGTCGAGGTTATCCAGAGGTTTGAGTGCTCCTTGCAATGTCTCAACTTTGCATATTCCCATCAAAATCTCTTCTCCATTTTGATTAGTCACAAGCTAGAGTTTTCCATGAGTTGGTGAGTATGTTTGACCTCTTCAGGGAGAACATCCCTCAACAATTTTCACTGTCCTAGGAGTCATGACTGCATTCTAAGTGGAGTTGCACAATTGTAAATAATCTACTCTAATAATAAAAACACTGCTGAGATCTTGTGGTCCATCATTCTAGAGTGTCATAGTTTTATTCCTCCAGAGAGACAGTACTAATTAACATCAATACATGTGCAGTCATAAAGTGATCCCATTAGGCATGCAGTTATCAACCATCATCAGTATGTACAAACGTAGAATGGCTACAGCACTGAGAGAGACCTGATTGTGTTGGTTCTCTGCAAGAGCAATTCAATTAGTTGCACTTCAGCAAATTTTCCCCATAGCATTGCAAATGTTTCTGCCTCAGTTATGATCCATTCTCTTTGAAAGGCCTGATTGAACTTGCCCCCTTCACTCTTAAGCAGTGGATTCCAGATCCACTGCATTAAAAATATTTTCCTCATCACTGTTTACTCCTTTTGCCAATTACTTCAACTTTGTGTCATTTCATTTTTGATCATTCCATCAATGGGAACAGTTTCTCCCTGCAAACTCTCTTCAGACCCGCTATGATTTTAAGCACCTCTTTCAAATCTCCTCTTAACCTTCTCAAGGTGAACAGTCACAATTTCTGCAATTTTGCCTAATCACATCATAATTGCCTTTTCCCCAGCTATAACTTTTATACCTGTCCCTTTTCATCGCTAATGTAAATGTACCTGAATTGTGGTCACTATCACCAAAGTGCTCACCTACCATCAAATCTAACACCTGGCCAGGTCCATTACCCAGTACCAAATCCAATGTGGCGTCGTCTCTTGTTGGCCTCCTGCACACATTGGATAAAAACTGACCTGTCTAAAGTACTCAAACTATAGCATTTCTGGGCAATATTTGGAAAGTTAAAGTCCCATAACACCTATCCTGTTATTTTGATCATTTTTGCAATCCTTTCCCCTACATCTCTGGAACTTTTTGGAGGCCTCTAGGAAACGCCCCAAAAGGGTGACCTCTCCTTTCATGTTTCTAACTCAGCCTACACTCCCTCAGTCGACGAGTCCTCATCAAATGTCCTTTCTGCCACCGTAATACTGTCCTTGACTAACGATGCCGCACCTCCCCCTCTTTTACCACCTTCCCTGTTCTTACTGAAACATCTAAACCCCTGAACCTGCAATAACCATTCCTGTCCCTGCTCTATCCATGTCTCCGAAATGGCTACAACATAGAAACCCAAGCCGGTTCATGCTTTTCCTCCATTTCCTTTGATCCTGTTAGCCCCAAGTGGTATGTCCGTCCTCTTGAAATCATACCATGTTTAGGTCTCGACTGATTTTTGTGCTGGCAAATTCCACAGTCTTGTCATTCTCTGGTTGAAGAATTTCCTCTTCATGTTTGTTCTAAATGGTTTACGTTGGACTGTAACAGTTATTTAACATGTACATATAGTCATTAACTAACATCACTATATATACTATCAGCTAATGTTAGTATACTTGTTATTATTAACTAACATCAGTACTTTCACTACTATTAAATTGTATCAATATTAGTGGAGTTTTCCTTTCATCATCATTACACTTGCTAATGCCCAAATGTCAATTAATTTCAGTCTATATGTACTCGTGAGTAAATTTTAATTTTAATGAGTCATCAACTAGCATGAGTACAGGTGCAGGTATTAACTAACAGTACATGACCAGTCATCAACTAATACCAGGAAGGATATTATTGATGGTGCGGCTGTTAACTAATAGTGCATGACCGGTCACCAACTACTATCACTAGGGATAGTCATAAATGTATTGGCTACAGCTATATCTGGGGAAGATGATGTGCCTTCTGTGGACTGAGATAAATTCTGCTTTGGGAGCTTGGATAAGAACTTAAGTGAGTTAAGACTCGCAGATGAGCATGTAAACTAATGTGGTTGGCGTATACTGTTGTTATCCAGGAGAGTGCAGGAGTCAGGCAACAAGCGAGGTTTTCAGTCCTTCCTGTTGTGTGGTAGTGGAAGCAGCTGGGTAATAGCCCAAATAAACCCACCAAAGTGTGGTGGCAAATAGTCCAACTGATCTGTAGTGAACTCATCTATAGTCATAATTTCCAAGTTCATTGTAGTTTAAATTATACTGAAGAAATGTGCATTTCATCCACTCAACTGTAAAAGGTGCCTGATGGTAATGAATTTTCCTACACTTCATTGTAAAAGTTTGAGACGTAGGAAGTGTGACCTGACATACGTATAATTGTCCTAATGAAAAGATGTAAAAAAAAAAGTGATGTATCCAAATTGTTTAATAAGACAGTCTTTCAGGGAACTGAAATGTTATTAGCAATGAACAAAAGTTACACGACATTACATCAAAATTATTGGACAGAAAATTGTATGCTCTGCAAGAATAATTTCCCATTTTATAAATGCGTGAGTAAAGAGGAATATGATGATCCATATGTCATAGACATGGGCAGAGAAAATAACTGATATTGTTGCACTGCACCAGCAGCAGGCTGTTCATTAGTTCAAACAAGAAAAAATATTTTGTTTATTTAGCGTCATTGTGAAGTTGAGAGACATCACGAGACTCTCACACATTACATATAGAATGAAGAATGACCTTTATTATGGGATGAGACGGAATTGCTTCAGCCAAAGGGTGGTGAATCTGTGGAACTCTGCCGAAGACTGTGCATTTGATTGTATTTAAGACAGAGATAGACTAATAAGTTCTTGATTAGTAAGGGAATCAAAATTAACAGGGAGACAGCAGTAGTTGAGAAACCTGTCAGCCATGGTGGAGCAGACTTGTGAAATGGAATGGCCTGTGCATATTACATACAGCATTAAAGCGTTGTCTAAATGCTGGAAATCTGAAATCCAAACAGTTGGCCACATTCAACAGTCCAAACAGCATTAATTGAAGGAAACTGGGTTAACATTTATGACTGATGACTATTCCTGAAATAATTTGGATTGCATCTAAATAATTGTTTTTTTTTTGAATGATAGGAGTTAGGATAACAATATCTCTAAAAATAAAACTGCTCATTGCATTAGGCAAGGCTGTAAATGTATAATCCATTCTATTTACATGTACTTCAGGAAGGCAATTATGAATGCACTGGGTCTTGGACTGGTTCAGAATTACTGTCAATCCCTTTGATCCCAATATTATAACAGAGAGCACATACTCTGTTTTCCAGCTATTTGAATGTATCATATTCTACCATGTGATTCAGTACTCTGAGCAGAATTGGACACAGCATATTTTTTGTCAGACTGTTAATTAGCTTTGAACTAATGAGCAGCTTTATTTGGTCTCTTTATTTATTCATCTCTTTCATATAAGTAGCATCACACAATGGAACATACGGGTCCTTACTTAAAACAATGCATTTATTATTTACATTCTCCAAATATTTGGGATGATGAATGAATTAGCTGAAGTACTGGTAGAAGAGGGAACTGGACACTAGGGATCCAGGGACAGAGGCACTGTATCTCAGAGATGGTGTCAGTGAGTTTACATGGGGCTTGACTTAGGTGAAATCTCTGTCTGTGCCCTTAGTGTCAGGATGGTTAGGTTAATGGAGGTCAATTCTCAGGAATTTCCTTCACTTTGGCCTGCCTTTTTTTGCATCTGAGGGACCTGGATGAAGCTGGAATACAGCTTGCTTGAGTGGCAGAAGTGGAACACTGATGAAAATAAAAGTCCTTCACAAAGTCTGTGGTACTTAAACAAAAATAACAGAAATTTCTGTGGTGGTTGAATGGACTGACAGAGACATGTCCTACCCTTCCTTCTCTCTTCAGCAACATTGAAGTAAAATGGTTCCATCCTATGCCTCAGTTGGGTCTGCTTCCTTGGTTGATGTTCAGATCAAGTCCAAACACATGACTCTCCAATTCTTAGCTGCAAACTCGAAGTGAAAATCAAGCTGAATTTTCAGGCCTTACCCAGAAGCAGGGAGGACAAAGAGACACTGATGCCAGCCAGTGTGACAGTTTTAGGTGTTGTTTCTCATGGAACGCATTTAGGGAAGGTGGGTTTTGGGCCTAGAAAGGTCATTCACTTCCACTGGGGACAAGCAATTATACTCAATTAGAGACTTGTTAAAAGGGATGTCTGATACCCAGAGCAATATTGACTCGCTGGGCAGGCCTATGGCTCTTGCATCCTGCTTAGATGAAAATACTGCCAAAGGCTGCCTGTAGAGCTCTCTTCCCCACAGTGATGTCTGGATTTTTATGTTTTCTCATGAATGTTTTAATAAATGTTGAAGAAAGCATCTTATTATTGAGATGTCTACCCAGTTACTTGTACCAGAGTTAACTGATCCTCAGAAGATACAAAGCCTCACTTGGTCCTCCTGCTTTCAGAACCCACCCTGAATAGAATAGAACACCCGACTCCATGCTCCAAATTAAATTCTTAATTTTAATTAGTTTCCCTCTGAAGCTTGCTTTGAGCCAAAAACCATTCTGGCTCCTATTTTCTGCCTCTGGCAGAAAGTCAACCTATAACGCCTGTTGCTTGACTGTCGATATACATATGAGAGAGAGTGCCTTACTAGAGAAATGTGACTCAATAAGAAAGACTGCAGCTAGTTTGTGACCAGCTGTCTATGAGCATACAAGTGATCGTATGTTTTATCTGAAGATCAGAAAAGGACCATGTTAACAGGGACATGATGTACAAAATCACTCAAAGGGACAAAACTTACCCAACATTGCTTTCATTCTGTTGACCACCATTGTCAAATTGGTGAATCAAATTATGTACACATCCTCCGTCGATTCAAGTACTGAGTGTCACCACATAGAAGGGTTCCCACTGACCCTAGTCAGAAGACTAGGTCTGACCACATCACCTTAAAATACTCCATTCATTTAGACTGTACTGTACCACTTATCCCTTGTGGAGAGGTTTGTGCAGAAAACACTGTCCATCAGGCAGCGCTCAGCATGCAACAGACTCAAGGCTCTGCACACAGGAGATAGTTGATCCTATCTGCTTCCTCAGCAGACTGAAAAAAGTCACTTGGCAGAATGCCTCATTGCTAGAACTTTTAAACAAGCACCTAGACATTGCTTGGCTGGTATTGAGAAGGGCCCTCCCTTGTCAGCTCCTTCCTACACTTGCAAAGTCTCCCACCTTTGACACACTGCCCTCAAGGTGGCTATTGGAGCAAAGTGCTCATGTTTGCCATTCTTTTGGAATGTGCCTTTGTAAACTGTGTGCAAAATGTGACGATTTTGTTGAGGTTCATACAGAGCAACTCTGTTACACAGCTTGCTGTTCTCTGCAGGCAGTTCCCAGGGATAACCACTGAGAAGAACAATAAAACTGCTGGAGGACCATCAACTGTGTCAAAGACGCTCTTTGGTCTGACCAAGATATCTAGTTGTCCTTGACCATGTGTTGCAGACAGCCATTTGCAAGATCCAGAAATACGTGCTGAGGGATGTACTAAAAAGCTCAGGGCGGCCGTTGCAAAGGCACAATGGTAACAGTGTAATGGCACTATGGCTTTAAGAGGTGTGTTTTGTCTTTTATTTTGAAGAGCGGTTTAAAGACAGAGGTACAAAATGTTTTGTTTGAATCCAATAGGATAGACAGCTTGAGACCTTGCTTTTTTTTAAAGTTGAAACAATAGAAGCAGCCTGAATGGGCGGACTATCTCCCCCAGATTTTTAGTAGATTTTTAGTTTTTCAATAACAGTTGCTGGGATCTTGAATCTGGGTTTGGAAGCTGCTGTAAATGTCTCCCTGCTTTTTTCTCTCTCTGTCCATCCCTGTCTTCCTTTCTATCCCTTTCTCTCCCTTGATCCCTTTCTCCCTCTTTGTCTTTCTCTCCCTCTCTCTTTCCCTCTCCAATCCTTGCTCTCCCTCCATCCTTCTTGCTCTCTCCACCTCTCTCTCGCTGTCACTCTCTCATTCTTTGACTCTCAGTGCAAGATAGAAAGAGACAGTGAGCTGGAAAGAGAGTGAGATTTCTCAATCATTCTCTCTTGCTCTCTCCATCTCGCTCTGTCTTGCTCTCTCTATCTCGCTCTCTCTTGCTCTCTCTATCTCGCTCTCTCTCTACCTCTCATGCTTGGTTTCTCCATCTCTCTCTATATATATATATGTCACGCTCTCTCTCTTTCTATCCTGCCAACTCTTTCCCCCCCCTCCTTTTCTTTCTCTCTCCTCTCAATCTCACAGTCTCTCTTTTTTTCTCCATCTCTAGCTCTCTCTCCGCATCTCTGTCTCTCTCCATCTCGTGTGCTCGCTCTCTTTCTACCTTGCGCGCTCCCTCTCCATCTCGCATACACTCTCTCCCCCTCTTGAGCTCTTACACTCTCTTTCTCTTTCTTTCTGTCCCCCCAGGTCACATGCTATCTCTCCATCTCATGCTCTTTGTCTTCCTCACTCTCTCCATCTTGCACGCTCTCTCTCCTTCTGTCTCTCTAGCTTGCTCACTCTCTCCATCTCGCATGCTGTCTCTTCATCTCATGTGTTCTCTCACTCCCCCTTGTTCTCCCTCCCTCCATCTTGCACTCACATTCTTTCTCTCCATCCCATCCTCTCTCTCGTTCTCTCTCTCTATCTTGTGCGCGCTCTCTCTCTCTCTATAGTGTAAAGGACTGTCAAAGAATACAACAGAATATATATAGATTGTGGAGGTGGGCAGAGAAATGGCAGATGGAGTTCAATCTGGACAAATGGAAGGTAATGCATTTTGGAAGATCCAATTCAAGAGTAAACTATACAGTAAATGGAAAAGTCTTGGGGAAAATTGATGCACAGAGAGATCTGGGTATTCAGGTCCATTGTTCCCTGAAGGTAGATTAATAGAGTGATCAAGAAGGCATATGGCATGCTTTCCTTTATCGGACAGGGTATTGAGTACAAGATTAGGCAGGTCATGTTACAGTTGTAGAAGACTTTGGTTCAGTCATATTTGGAATACTGCATACAGTTCTGGTTGCCACATTACCAAAAGGATGTGGATACTTTGGAGAGGGTGCAGAGGACATTCACCAGGATGTTGCCTGGTATGGAGGGTGCTAGTTATGAGGTGAGGTTGAGTAGATTAGGATTATTTTTATTTGAAAGACAGAGGTTGTATGTCGACCTCATTGAAGTTGACAAAATCATGAGAGCTGTCAACATGGTGGATAGCAAAAAGTTTTTTCACTGAGTGGGGGAGTCAATTACTAGGGGTCACGAGTTCAAGGTGGGAGGGTGAAAGTTTAAGGGATTTATGCATGAAAAGTACTTTGCACAGAGGGTGGTGGGTGCCTGGAATGCATTCCCAGCTGAGGTTAAGAGGTTGGCATGATAGTGTTATTTAAGAAGTATCTAGACAGATACATGGATGGACAGGGAGCAGAGGGATACAGACCCTTAAAAATATAGGTGAGAGGTTGAACTAGAGGATCTGGATCAGCGCAGGCTTGGAGGGCTGAAGGGTCTGTTCCTGTGCTGAAATTTTCTTGGTTCATTGTATATATGTAAGCATAATAAGGTTGTAATAATGGGGCATTTTAATTTCCAAACATTGACTGGGGCTACCATAGTGTTAAACGCTTGGATGATGAAGAATTTGTCAAAAGCGTTCAAGAAAATTTTCTTTATCAAAATGTAGATGCTCCTATTATGGAAGGAGCTATTCTAGACCTTATTTTGGGCAATAAGGCAGAGCAGGTGACTAAAGTAAGAAGTGGGGGAAACACTTTGCATCCAGTGATCATAATTCTATTAGTTTCAAAATAGTTAATGGAAAAGGATAAGCCTTCCATAAAAGTTAAAGTTTTTAATCTGAGTAGGGCAAATATAAATGGGATAGAGTCATTTTGTCACATGAGAGAAGAACTTTGAAAAGTTGATTGGACTAGACTGTTCACAGGTGAAAGGACGTCTGACGAGTGTAATGAAGAGAGGTCAGAGGCATTATGTTCCTGTTAGGGTGAAGCTGAAGGCTCGGACTGGTAAGATTAAGGAACAATGGATGAATAAAGATATTGAGATTCTAGTCAAGAATAAAACAGAATCTTGTTTTAGATACAGACAACTTGGTTCAGTTGAATCTCTTGATCAATGTAAAGAATGTAGGAGCATTCTTAAGAAAGAAATCAGGGAGGCAAAGAGGTGATATGAGATAGCATTGGCAGATAAGGTTAAGAATAATCCAAGAGACTCAACAAGTGCATTCCGAGCAAGAGAGTAACTAGAGAGTGTGTAGGGCCTCTTGAAGATCAAGGAGATAATCTTTGTGTTGAACCCCATGAATGGACAGGGAGTGATAGTAAATGAATATTTTGCATCAGTTTTTATTGTGGAGAAAGAAATGGAGTCTAATACAATGACTTGATTTTTAAATGCACACCAAAAGATTTGATCTCATTGCAATAAATGTTGTGCAAGGTTTTGGGAAAACATATCACTTAATACTTTTTTAAAACAAATGTGCAGGATTTAAGATTCATAATGATTCTTCTGATTGCATCTTTCTATCCTGTACATTTTCCAATTGCTTTTATAGAGTTGCAAATAGCCATGGCTTTGCCTGGAGAAAAGCCACCCCAACTGTGTCTGAAAAACTAATTAATTAAAACACTGTTGGAGATAAAACATCACATTAAAATAAAACTGCAACTCATTATTCTTTTATAAGTAATTACCATCAAATCTGTTGAATTAACAGTTGATATTTTTTGCATTTTTAAACCAATTCACTAGGAAACAAATCCTTAAATATTCCCTTTTTTTGTAATGAAACACATAGCGAAATTAACATGTTTATAAACGTCTGCAAATTTATAAAGTATTCTGATCAGAAAGCCATCTATCAGCTGGTACCTATATCTTGCAATATACTGTAGTGGCCAAAATAGCAAGGAATTTGAAAAGCTGTAAGGAGGAATTGCTGGCTACTTTAGAGTCCATGACCCAAAGGGGCATTGATAACACAGGTATGAAAACACTAGTAAAAGACATAAAACCAAGTGTGGTTACAGATTGTTTACAGATTGGAGGGAGTATAAAATGTGTTCCACAGAGATAGGCATTAGAAGCACTACTATTGTGATGTTTGATGACTTGGACTTGCAGATTCTGGACAGAATTGACTCATAAAATACAATGACTAATGAAGAAGATTATATAATTTTATGTGGGAATAAACAGACTTGTGGAAAGTGTGCACACTTAGCAGATGGAATTTTATACAAAGAAGCGTGAAGTGATGGTTTTTTTGTGAAGGACAAATAGTAGCAACACAAGTTAGCATCAAAGAAAGAGACCAGTTAACCCATTATACCTATGCCAGGTTTTTCCAATCTCCTGTTAATTATATATTAGTGTTTAATTGTGTGGATTATCTGGTGATTCCTGTGATCTATATAAAGAGAGAATTCCAAGCTAGTGGTCTGGAGTGGTTTTGATTCCTACCAAGACAGATAATGAAATTTGAATTCAGTAAAAATCTGAAATAAAAGATAATCTAATAGTGATCATGTAACCATTATTGCTTATTGTAAAAGCCCATTTGGCTCACTAATAACCTGTGTGGTAGCTTTTGTGGCACAGTGGTAGTGTCCCTGCCTCTGGGAGGGAAGACCCATCCTCAAGTCCCACCTGTTCCAATGATGTATAATACCTGCCTCAGGCGACTGACTGTGTGGAGTTTGCACGTTCTCCCCATGTCTGCGTGGGTTTCTTCCGGGTGGTCCGGTTTCCTCCCACAGTCCACAGATGTGCAGGTCAGGTGAATTGGCCATGCTAAATTGCCCGTAGTGTTAGGTAAGGGGTAAATGTAGGGGTATGGGTGGGTTGTGCTTCGGCGGGTCAGTGTGGACTTGTTGGGCTGAAGGGCCTGTTTCCACACTGTAATGTAATCTAAATCTAAAAATCATCACTGAACAGGTTAAGTAGAAAATATCCAAGATTGAAGTTGTTGAATGGTGAGACATATGTTTGCAATGTGTAGTTCTACAAAGAAATACAGTGTGTAAAGACTGCCTACAGTTCTATTCTTTGCCAGACTTTTTTAAGGCTTTCAATTCCTTTCTTAGCTGTGCACCTTATTCTTTCACTTATTTTTCCAATTCCCTTTCGAGAGTCACTAGTGAATCTGCTGCCATTGATCATTAGGACATTGCATTCTGAGTTACAACTCATTATGTCAAATAGGAATTTTTATGCCACCTGTATTTTCCTAGCCTATCACCTTAAATCGAGGTTCTCTGGTTCTCTGGTATTTGTCATTAAAAACTGTCATAACAAGTCAGCATTGTTTTTAGAAGAGCAGTCCTGATTGATGAATCTTATTACAGTTTTATGAGAATTTAACTAATAGAATAAAGGGAACCGGTTGCTCTGAATTTCCAAAATGCTTTTGATAAGATCCCTGGCTTTGATTTTAAAAAGATTACTGCACAAGATAAGGCTCATGGAATTAGTGTTGATGCAATAATATCCAATTGCTTGATAGATTGGAAGCAATAGTAAAAATAAATGGGGCCTTTTAAAATTGTCAGGCTGTGATGAGTGGAAAGCCCTAAAGATCTGTGGTGGGCCTCTGTTACTTAGATTCTACATTTATTGACATGGATGAAGACACTGAGTTGGGTGGGATTGCAAGTTGTGGGAAAGGCATAAAGCGATGTGGTTAGATGGAGTGAGTGTGTGACAAGATGGAAGATGCAGTATAATGTGGATAAGTGTAAGATTATAGCCAAATTGGCAGCGGTGTAGGATGCTTCAGAGACAGCTCATCGGCTGTGTCTATTTCCTTTTCTCTTTTTATCTTTTGTGTTTCTTCTTCCGTTTGTCTTCTTTCTTTACGCAGCCATAGATTGCTGGTCTCAGACTCGGCATGGTGATCTCCTGGCCCTGTGTGGTGGACTCCCAGCCTGGTGGTTTTTTTGTGATACTTTGAAGTCTATTGGCCCTGTGTGGGCTTCTGGTTTAGAGGTGATTCCTCAAAGTGCGAACTCACTATGGCTAAGCACTTAAGAAGGACTGTAATGTTTGAACTTTCAGCTTCTGCAATGTGTAACGTTTAATTTTATTTCATATGTTTTACGCTATACTATAATTATTAGTGTTTAACTTTGACATTGTTCTTTCTTTCTACCTTGTTCTTAACATTCTGTGCCTAGGTACTTGTACCTAAGATGACATCTTTTCACTGTACTCTTCTACTTTTGTACTTGAGTACATGTGACATTAAAGATCAAATCAAAGATTAGAAAAGGAGAATATTTTTGAAATATGTGTGCATTTTAAAAGCAGGTAACACAATTAAAGACCCCTCTTGCCCTGGTTATACTCCTTTCCATCAGGTAGAAAATACAAAAGTTTGAAAACTCTTACCAACAGATTTAAGAACAGCTTCATCCCTGCTGGTCATAGAATCCCCACAGTGTGGAAACAGACCATTTGGCCTAACATGTCCACACCGACCCTCTAAAGAGTAACCCACCCAGACCCATTCCCCTACCCTATAACTCTACATTTACCCCTGACTAATACATCTAACCTACATATCCCTGAACATCATTGGCAATTTAGCATGGCCAGTTCAACTAACCTGTGGATTATGGGCGGAAACTGGAGCACCCGGAGGAAACCCACACAGATATGGGGAGAATGTGCAAAGATAGACAGTTAACCAAGGCTGGAATCGAACCTGAGACCATAGTGCTGTGAGGCAGCAGTGCTAACCACTGAACCACCATGCCACCCCTGTTACCAGACTTATAAACAGACCTCTCATGTGTTAGAATTGATTTTTTTCTGCATCTTCTTTCCATTCTCTTTTCTTACCCTGCTGTACTTGTGTCAGGTATGAGTTTTCTGCTTAACATGCAAAATTATGTTTTTCACTGTATCTTAGTACATGTGACAGTAATAATCAAATTTTAAAAATGTTGATTTTTGAGTCAGACTTGGGCATACTCATGAAAGTAATGCTCCAAGTGATCTTGGAAAGTATTCATGACATGCTGGCCTTGATTGCAAGAGAATTGGGGTATGAGGATACCTTGATACAAATGTACAGTGGCTTTGGTGAGACTACATTTGGAATTCTGTGTGCAATTTTGTGCTTTATATTGAACAACAGATATACTTACATTGGAAACACTATAACAAAGGTTTACTATAATTCCTTGGTTTAAGATTTATTCTATCATAAAATGCTGAATACTTTAATCTATAATTTAAAAAATTAACTCAGAGATGTGGTTATTGAAGCCTGAGAACAAAGAATGAAAAAAACCCAAAGAACCTTAGAACACAGGAGCAGGCCCTTCGGCCCTCCAAGCCTGTGCAGATCCAAATCCTCTATCTAAACCTGCCACCTGTTTTCTAAGGATCTGTACCCCTTCTCCCTGTCCATTCATGTATTTGTCTAGATACACAATGTTCCGCCCCTACCACCTCCGCTGGCAATGCATTCCAGGCACCCACCACCTTCTGTATGAAGAACTTCCCCATATATTTCCCCTGAACTTTTCCCCTCTCACTTTGACCCCTAGCAATTGAGTCCTCTGCTCTCGGAAACAGTTTCTTGCTATCTACCCTGTCTACACCTCTCATGATTTGTAGGCCTCAATCAGGTCCCCCTCAACCTCCTCCTTTCCACTGAAAATAATCCTAATATACTCAACCTTTCCTCATAGCTCGCACATTGCATACCAGGCGACTTTCTGGATGGCACAGTGACTCAGTAGTTAGTACTGCTGCCACACAGCATCAGGCACCCGGGTTCGATTCCCTCCTCGGATGACTGTCTGTGTGGAGTTGGCACATTCTCCCTGTGTCTGTGTGGTTTCGTCTAGGTGCTCTGGTTTCCTCTCACAATCCAAAGCTGTGCAGGTAAGGTGAATTGGTCATGCTAAATTGCCCATAGTGTTAGGTGCATTAGTCAGGGGTAAATATACGGTAGGAGAATGGGCCTGGGTGGGTTACTCTTCGGAGGGTCGGTATAGACTTGTTGGGCCAAAGGGCCTGTTTCCATACTGTAGGGAATCTAATCTAACCTCCTCTGCACCCTCCTCAAAGCATCCACATCCTTTTGGTAATGTGGCGACTAGAACTGTATGCAGTGTTCCAAATGTGGCCAAACCAAAGCCTTCTACAACATGACCCGCTAGCTCTTGTTCTCAATACCCCGTCATATGCCTCCTTAACCACTCTTCTGACCTGTGTTGCCACCTTCAGGGAACAATGGACCTGAACACCCAGATGTCTCTGTACATTAACTTTTCCCAGGACTTTTCCACTTACTGTATAGTTCACTCTTGAATTGGATCTTCCCATTTGTCCAGATTGAGCTCCATCTGCTATTTCTCTGCCCAACTCTCCAATCTATCTATATTCTGCTGTATTCTCAGACAGTCCCCTTCATTATCTACTGCTCCACCAATCTTCGTGTCATCTGCAAACTTGCTAATGAAACCTGCATCTTCCTCCAACTCATTTATGTATATCACAAACAACAGTGGTCCCAACACGGATCCCTGTGGAACACCACTGGTCACAGGTCTCCATTTTGAGAAGCTCCCTTCCACTATACCCTCTGTCACCTGTTGCTCAACCAGTTCTCTCTCCATCTAGCTAGAATACCTTGGACCCCGTGCGACTTGACCTTCCTCATCAGCTACAATGGAGAACTTTATCAAATGCCTTACTAAAGTCCATGTATATGACATCTACATCCCTTGCCTCATCAATCAACTGTGTCACCTCTTCAAAGAATTCTATTAGGTTTGTAAGACATTACCTTCCCTGCACAAAACCATGCTGCCAATCAGTGATAAGCCCATTTTCTTCCAAATGGGTATATATCCAATCCCTTTGTATCTTCTCCAGGGGACAACATTAGCAATTCTCCAGTCTTCTGGGACCTCCCCTGTGTTCAAGGATACTGCAACGATATCTGTTAAAGCCCCAGCTATTTCCTCTCTCGCTTCCCTCAGTAGCTTGGGATAGATCCCATCCAGACCTGGTGACTGTTCCACCTTAATGCCTTTTAGAATACACAACACTTCTTCCCTCCTTACGTTGACTTGATCTAGAGTTTTAGAATACACAACACTTCTTCCCTCCTTATGTTGACTTGATCTAGAGTAATTAAAGAACAATCCCTAACTTCAACATCCACCATGTCCCACCCCTTGGTGAATATCAATGCAATATACTCATTGAGAATCTCACCCATTTTTTTCTGATTCCACACATATCTTTTCTCCTTTGTCCAACCCTTTCCCTTGTTATCCTCCTACTCTTTAATTTTGGATAAAGGGCTTTGGGATTTTCCTTAACCCTGCTCGTTAAGGGTATCTCATGACCCCATTTAGCCCTCTTAATTCCTCATTTCGGATTGGTTCTACATTCTTGATATTCTTCCAAGGCTTTGTTTGTCTTCAGTCACCTAGACCTTATGTACACATCCATTTTTCCTCTTAGCTAGTCTCACAATTTTATCTGTCATCCAGGACATTGGTTAGGCCACTGTTGGAATATTGCATGCAATTCTGGTCTCCTTCCTATCGGAAAGATGTTAATAAACTTGAAAGGGTTTAGAAAAAATTTACAAGGGTTGGAGGATTTGAGCTACAGGGAGAGGCTGAACAGGCTGGGGCCTTTTTCCCTGGAGAGTCGGAGGCTGAGGGGTGGCCTTATAGAGGTTTACAAAATTATGAGGGGCATGGATAGGATAAATAGACAAAGTCTTTTCGCTGTGGTCGGGGAGTCCAGAACTAGAGAGCATAGGTTTAGGGTGAGAGGGGAAAGATATAAAAGAAACCTAAGGGGCAACTTTTTCATGCAGAGGGTGGTACATGTATGGAATGAGCTGCCAGAGGAAATGGTGGAGGCTGGTACAATTGCAACATTTAACAGGCATTTGGTATATGAATAGGAAGGGTTTGGTGGGATATGGGCCGGGTGCTGGCAGGTGGGACTAGATTGGGTTGGGATATCTGGTCGGCATGGATGGGTTGGACCGAAGGGTCTGTTTCCATGCTGTACATCTCTATGACTCTATGGCTGCATAAGCGTCTGTGTGTGCCTCTGACTCGAGTCCCTAATCACAATCGATTACTTGGAACCAGAGGTACCTCTCATTTCAGTAGAGTCATTCTCAATACCAGAAACTTGGCTGTTTGTGCTACATTCCCCTGAGAGTCCATCACCTCCTATATTTTCCAAAACAGCATACTTGTTTGGAATGAGGATAGCCACAGAACACTCCTGCACTATCTGCTTACTTCTCCTACCTTTCCTGGAGTTAACCCATCTATGTGACTATCTGCGGCTTTTCTCCCATCCAATAACTATCATCCATTGCACCCCCAAGCTCCTGTAAATTCCTTATTGCCTTTTACTGTTGCTGCAACCGATACATGTGATTTACAACCAATGTATTCACATGTATTCACAACCAATGATACTTCCTGCAGTCATAATCATCAGTAACATGGAAACTTTCCCTAAACTCCCATATCTGACAAGAACAAATCACTCTATTGAAGGCTACTGCACTCTACTATATTTTACAAATTTAATCAAGAAACTCATTTAAATAAAACATACGATCTAGAAAGAACCACTCCACTCACTACTGTAGACTTACAGCAAGGTGAGACATTTTAAACTATGCACTTATCTGTTCCATGGCTCCCTGAAGGTGACCACGCAAGTAGATAGCGTGGTAAAGAAGGTGTATAACTTGCCATTGTCGGTCAGGGAATTGAATACAAGAGCCAGCATGTCATGTTGCTGTTTGACAAGACTTTGGTAAAGCCACACTTGAGAGTATTGCATTTCATTTTGATCACTACAGAATAGGAAGGATGTGGGGGCTTTGGAGAGGGTATAGATGAGATTTACCAAGATGCTGCCTAGATTAGAGTATATGAGGCCAGAAAAACTTAGATTGTTTCCCCTGGAACAGTAAAGCTGAGGGGAGACTTGATGGAAGTCTATCGACAGCTAGAATTTTTTCCCAGAGTTTAAATGTCTAAAACTCAGGGGCATGCATGTAAGGTGAGAGGGGGAAAATTTCAAAAGGGACGTGATGGACAAGTTTTTATACAGAGTGGTAGGAGTCTTGAGCATGCTGCCAGGGTGGCGGTGGAGGCAGATATGATCAATGCATCTAAGAGGCATTTAGATAAGCACATGAATATGGAAGAGAAATATGGACCAAGGCCAGGCAGAAGGGATTAGTTTAATTTGGCGTCATATTTGGCACAGCATCGTGGACCAAAGTGCCCATTCTTGTGCTGTCCAGTTCTATGTACTGTAAGTGTTGTGTCAAGCTTCTCTATTTTTGGAGCTGTAGTCATCCAGTCAAGTGAGGAATATTTCAACAAACTCCTGATTTGTGCCTTGTAGATGGTGGACTGGCACTAGGGAGATAGGAGTCAAAATTAGAGTGGTGCTGGAAAATCACAGTAGGTCAGGCAGCATCTGAGGAGCAGGAAAATTGACATTTCAGGCAGGAGCCCTTCATCAGGAATCGTGATGAAGGGCTCCTGCCTGAAATGTCGATTTTCCTGCTCCTTGGATACTGCCTGACCTGCTGTGCTTTTCCAGCACCATTCTAATCTTGACTCTAATCTCCAGCGTCTTCAGTCCTCACTTTCGACTGGGGAGATAGGAACTGAGTTACGCACCACGGAATTCCTAGCCTTTGACAGGACATTGCAGGGCAATTTTCCACATGACTGAGTTGGTACTAGTGCTGTAGCTGTACATGAATAGCTTGACTCGGTGTAATTCTGCAGCGTTAGCCTTCGGTATTACTGTTGGAATGTTGTCAGTGTCCGAAGCTTTTACAATATCTAGTGCCTCTAGTCATGTCGTGATAATCACTGATATCACGTGGAGTGCCACACAACTTCAGGAAGGTATTCGCAATGTGAAAGCAGTCATTCATCTCCACAAGGACTCTGTGCTGGTCATTCTTAACAAAACTGTCATGGACAGGTGCATCTGCAACAGAGAGATTGATTAAGACCAAGTCAAGCATTTCTTTCCTTCTGTTAGATTTGCTCACCGCTTGCTGAAGACCCATCCAGCTGCTATGCCCTTTCTCAACTGACAGCTGGTCAGTAGAGTTGATAAGATCATTGGATGTGGTTTACTTGAACCTTAAGTAGGCTTCCCATAAGTTCACACATCGGCGATCAGCATGTAAAATTAAAACATGATTTGGGGTAGTGTCATGGCACGTGTGGAGAGCTATCCAGCAGACAGAAAACAAAACAGGAGTAATAGGTCTTTTTCTGAGTGGCAGCCAGTAGCGAGTGCAGTGCAGCAGGGATGGCTTGCTTGGATGTATGTTTTTCGCATTATGTAATAAGGATTTAGGTGGGGGAACTAAATGTTTGGCAGGTGCCGCAAAGAACTGTGGGAGAGTGAACTGTGAGGATGATGCAGAGATGCTTTGGAAAAGTTGAGTGAGTGGTCAAATGCATGGTGTACAATGTATTAAACAAGGTAACAGACCTTATTAAAACAGATGGGTATTTGAAATGCAGTTTGTGACTTTTAGCAAAATACTTCTTACTCTAAATAATTAAGTTTCTGAAGAGTATTGTTAAAACTTTTATAACTGAACTAAACCTAACTTTATCAAATTTTATAGTGCCTGTACCTCCAGACTTATTTTGTAATACAAAATGATTAGGACATGATCCAACTTCTATATTGTGAGGTCACGTTAGATAACCTTTTACTCAGGATTGAGGGTAAAAAGCAGATTTGAACCTGTGCTGTCTGAAGGGGGTCTTCACTGAAAGTTTCATAATATTCGGGGTATTGAATCAGTTCCAACTGTATTGGTTTCCTGGGTGCAACAGATAGAGGGAAATTCGATAGATGTTTGTACCCGTTTTTGTCAATGTAATACAGGGAAGGAGATGTAGTCAGGCTATGTAGCAAGCTTCCCTGTTTTTGATATTTTGTTGATGTAGCTGCAGTCATTGTTGATTTGAATTTTCTAATTCCTATTCTAAATTTAAAGGGTATTTTCCCCTCCCTTGGGGTGGTAAGATATAAAATTCATTTGGTGGATTGGTCCCAGAAAGGTACTCGCCATCTTCTTGCCACCTCACTAGTTAAATGTAGTGTAACTTGCAACCTACCTAACTTGCCAACAATTAAGGTCCTTGCGTGGTTGTTAGAGATGGATTTTAAAGAGAAGTCTTGAGTTCCATGTTCAGCAGCACAAAGCAATCTTTATTTGGAGCTCCTTACCAACACAGCATGGGAGAGGTCTCTAGGACACTCTACCTTTCCCAATTAGGTACAAGGTATTTATACATACTGTGTTACAATGGTTACATCCAACATTGACATCAGTGCTTGTCAATCCTCTCTGACCTGTAATCTTGTGAATATATAATCAATGATGGCTGATTTCATGGCCAAACCTAGATCCCCCTATCATCTCGCAATATTTGCCAGACCCCTTACCACTTATCCTCCGACTCTTACAATGCATCTTATTTATGACATTCCAATACTGTAATGTCCCTTCCCAGACATTTACAAGCCACATCATATATTTGTTTATTACTAATGGATTTTCAAATTCTGCTATGCAATTTATAATCCTTGCTAATGTCAGTTTAAAAAAAAAATTAGAAAGGATGTCATTGTCTACCAATTTGTTATAAAGTTTTTGTAATATATGCTCTGATATAAAGTTACTTATAAAGTTGTACATAGTTAAACCTAACACTACAGTTCTGTGACAAAGCTGATAGTTTCCTGAGAAACTTCCCTTTCGCTCGACTTTGAAAGGTAAACCATGCACAGTCACTCTGTCTAGCAGCTAACATTCACAGCTTTTTACAAGCAGTAGGATGATTTAAAACAGAAGTTTGATACCATGATGGACCTTCTTGTCATTACTTTAAATACCTTGCGTGCTAATTCTTGAGTATACAGGTACATCTATTCAAGAGGTCCATACTAGGTAGCACCTATTCAAATTCAAATGATAAGAATGATATTCAATGACTTTTATACCTTTATCAAGTCATTAAAAGAAGCTTATTTGGATTCTTGAAGGTTCTATGGGGCCCTTGTCTTATAAGTTTTCTCTGTCATTATTCCCTTGTTCTTTAGGGAGTTTGTCAGGTTGTGAAGCAATGATTGTTTATTCTCTCAGGATCAAAATGACCCCTGTTTCACAATTGTTTTCGCACCCCCCCCCACCCTTGCTATGTTATTTGTCTCTTGATTCTATTATGAGGTTATCTTGTTCATGGGCGGCACGGTGGCACAGTGGTTAGCACTGCTGCCTCACAGCGCCTGAGACCCGGGTTCAATTCCCGCCTCAGGTGACTGACTGTGTGGAGTTTGCACGTTCTCCCCGTGTCTGCGTGGGTTTCCTCCGGGTGCTCCGGTTTCCTCCCACAGTCCAAAAAAGATGTGCAGGGTCAGGTGAATTGGCCATGCTAAATTGCCCGTAGTGTTAGGTAAGGGGTAAATGTAGGGGTATGGGTGGGTTTCGCTTCGGCGGGTCGGTGTGGACTTGTTGGGCCGAAGGGCCTGTTTCCACACTGTAATGTAATGTAATGTAATGTAATGTAATGTAATCTAATCTAATAATTATTTTTATTGTTCTAATTTCTCTGCTGACAGAATGAAAGCTTCTCTCTACTACCTATAGCTATTTATTTAAAGGAAATCCAGTTGAATCTCTTAATGTGTGTTGGGTGCATTTATAATTTTAACAAATCCATATAAGTTTATTTAATATGGAGTGAGATTTACATAAAAGTCTTGATTACTGTGGAATCAGACTTTTCTTGTAATCTGTACTAAATAACAAACTTCAAACTAGCAGTTCAAAATTAGAGGGCACAAGTTTAATCTGAGGGGAGGGAAGATTTAAAGAGGGGCAACTTTTTCATGCAGAGGCTGGTGCATGTATGGAACGAACGAAGTGGTGGAGGCTGGTACAATATAACATTTAAAGGGCATTGGGATGCATATGAATAGGAGGGTTTAAAGGGATATGGGCCAAATGCTACAAATTGGACTAGATTAAATTAGGATATCTGGTTGGCATGGATGAGTTGGACTGAAGGATCTGTTTATATTAGAGTGGTGTTGGAAAAGCACAGCTGGTCAGGCGGCATCCGAGGAGCAGGAAAATCTACTTTTTGGGCAAAAGCCCTTCATCAGGAATGAAGGCAGGGAGTCTCCATGGTGAAGAGATAAATGGGGAGGGGTGGGGGGTGCTGGGGACAGGGTAGTAAAGAGTACAAAGGGTGGATGGAGGTGGGGATGAAGGTGATAGGTCAGAGAGGAGAGTGGAACGGATATATGGGAAGGAAGATTGGCAGGTAAGACAGGTCACAAGGATGGTGCTAAGCTGGAAGGTTGGAACTGGGGTATGGTGGGGGGGAGGGGAAATGAGGAGACTGGTGAAGTTCACATTGATGCCCTGGGGTTGAAGTGTTCCGAGGCAGAAGATGAAGCGTTCTTCCTCCAGGTGTCGGGTGGTGAGGGAGTGGCGGTAGAGGAGGCCTAAGGACCTGCATGTCCTTGGCAGAGTGGGAGGCGGAGTTGAAATGTTGGGCCACGGGGTGGTGGGGTTGATTGGTAAGGGTGTCCTGGAGAAGTTCCCTGAAGCGCTCTGCAGAAGGCATCCAGTCTCCCCAATGTAGAGGAGATCGCATCGGGAGCAACGGATACAAGAAATGACATTGGTGGATGTGGAAGGCTCCTTTGGGGCCTTGGATGGAGGTGACAGGGGTGGTGTGGGCGCAGGTTTTGCAATTCATGCAGTGGCAGTGGAAGGTGGCAGGAGGGAAGGGTGGGTTGTTGGGAGGGCATGGACCTGACCAGGTAGTCATGGAGGGAACAGTCTTTGCGGAAAGCTGATAGGGGTGGGGAGGGAAATATATTCCTGGTGGCGGGGTCCGTTTGGAGGTGGCGGAAACATTGGCAGATGATGCGGTTTATGCGAAGGTTGGTAGGGTGGAAAGTCCATGTTATGGTTGGAGGGGTGGAGTTTGAGGGTGGAGGTGCGGGATGTGGATGAGATGCGTTGGAGGGCATCTTCAACCATGTGGGAAGGGAAATTGCGCTCTTTAAAGAAGGAGGTTATCTGGTGTGTTCTGTGGTGTAACTGGTCCACCTGGGAGCAGATACGGCAGAGGAATTGGGAATACAGGATAGCATTTTTGCACAAGGTAAAGTGGGAAGAGGTGTAATCCAGGTAGCTATGGGACTCGGTGGGTTTGTCAAAAATGTCAGTGTCAAGTTGGTCGTCATTGGAGATGGGGAGGGAGGTGTCCAGCATCATTCTAATGTAGACTCTGATTTCCAGCATCTACAGTCCTCACTTTTGCCTAGTTGAAGGATCTGTTTCCATGCTGTATATCCGTATGACTCTATGGCTCCAATTGATACCAGGCTCTTATCAAGATTCTCCAAGGCTGTTTTTAGAAACCAGTCTCTGCATCCACGGCTGATTACTTACAAAAATTGAATTAAATTTCCAAATGTCTCATTAATTAAAGCTACAATTATTGTATGAATATGTGTCTACTCTAATATGTAATTAAAGTTATTTAAAAGGCCTCATCTAAGCTTTCCCTTTCCATTTCATACTAAAATCAGAGACTTTAGATCAGGCATTTTCCATATGAGTTACCTTTATCAGAAAGGAGGACTGTTACTGTCTACATTCTCACCCCATCTTACGAAGATTCTGTTGTGACTCCCAGAATCATTTTGTTATCTGTCTGTGAAAGCCATGATTTGATCTATATGAAATATTGCATCAGCTACAATTTTCTTCAACCATCTTACGTCAGTCAGAGAAAACCACAAGCAACTATTTTGTCACATTTAGCCACGGGCAGTGACAACAATGGTCAATTAGTAGCGACTAAGGACTTTGTCTTGCTACTGCCATGATTATTTGCCTTCTTGACAGGCAAGAACAGTGTAAGGTAAAAACAAGGACTGCAGATGCTGGAAACCAGATTCTAGATTAGAGTGGTGCTGGAAAAGCACAGCAGTTCAGGCAGTATCCAAGGAGCAGGAAATTTGACGTTTCAGGCAAAAGCCCTGATGAAGGGCTTTTGCCCGAAATGTCGATTTTCCTGCTCCTGGGATGCTGCCTGAACTGCTGTGCTGTGCTTTTCCAGCACCACTCTAATCCAGGCAAGAACACTGTTTGGTTTCCCTTCTGGGTAGCCAGACTGATCTGCAATTGGGTTCAGGCTTTTGGGGGAGGTGGCTTCCATACTGAGGAGGCAATGGAGGACAAAGGGCATGGAGTTTCTTATGGTGGGGGCAGCAAGTCAGGCAAAACTTTACACATTCGCCCCAACTCTTAGGCTGAGGTTTTTTCCTTTTTGAAACTGGAGATGCTTCCTCCTTCCACCTTTCATTCTAACTCTGGTGCAGTCCAAAACTGTGATGTGTTGATTCGCCACTTTTGTTTGTGACTGCATCACTTGTATTATCTGGAATTTACAGGAACTGCAAAAGTGGAATCCAAAATTGAAATAATAGGGAATGAAATGGAACTATAGTGAATACTTGTTTTGTCTTATTTTCTTGGATTCTTATGCATGGGCTGAAAATGTGTTGCTGGAAAAGCGCAGCAGGTCAGGCAGCATCCAGGGAAGAGGAGAATCGACGTTTCGGGCATAAGCCTTTTTTCGGGCATAAGCCATTCTTATGCATGGGCCCAAGCATAAGGACTCTCTACTGCCCTTGCTCGAATTGTGCAGCTCTTGTAATCTGAGGTGAGTCAGGGTACAAAATTGTGTCTCAGTTATAAGGCAAGTTTAATCTTCTTCCACGACCACCATGATGTACTGTGAAGAAGAGGCTGAGTACTGTGGTTGAAGCCATCAGCCATTCCCATTACTGCAGATCATTGCATTTGCAGTGTCTCTTGGTTTTCGTCCTCGACTTTCACACAAGGCCTTTGCTATTGGACCATGATATTTTGGATGCATTTGTCTTGACTTATGCTCAAAGAGGAGATAGGTGGTGTAACTGTGCAGCTTCTCTCGCTCGCTCTCTCGCTCTCGCTCTCCTGCACAGTCCTCACCATGTGCTTCCTTTGTCTGTTCTTCTCCCTTTTAAAACTGCTGTTTTGACTTTTTTTTTCTCCAAAGTTCCAAAACAATGCAACAACATATAAAACAGTAAATGGTGCTTCTAGAATTCGAGGAAATCACGTCCAGCACCTAAACTCCTGCAATTTTGTTCTCTTTCCTTTCGGAAAGATGTTGTGAAACTTGAAAGGGTTCAGAAAAGATTTACAAGGATGTTGCCAGGGCTGGAGGATTTGAGCTATAGGGAGAGGCTGAACAGGATGGGGCTATTTTCCCTGGAGCATCGGAGGCTGAGGGGTAACCTTATAGAGGTTTACAAAATTATGAGGGGCATGGATAGGGTAAATAGGCAAAATCTTTTCCTTGGGATCGGTGAGTCCAGAACTAGAGGGCATAGGTTTAGGGTGAGAGGGGAAAGAGATAAAAGAGACCTTTAGATTAGATTACAGTGTGGAAACAGGCCCGTCGGCCCAACAAGTCCACACCGACCCGCCGAAGCGAAACCCACCCATACCCCTACATTTACCCCTTACCTAACACTACGGGCAATTTAGTATGGCCAATTCACCTAACCTGCACATCTTTGGACTGTGGGAGGAAACCGGAGCACCCGGAGGAAACCCACGCAGACACGGGGAGAACGTGCAAACTCCACACAGTCAGTCGCCTGAGTCGGGAATTGAACCCGGGTCTCTGGCGCTGCGAGGCAGCAGTGCTAACCACTGTGCCACCGTGCCGCCCACAACTACGGGCAACTTTTTCACACAGAGTACATGTATGGATTGAGCTGCCAGAGGAAGTGGTGGAGGTTGGTACAATTGCAACATTTAACAGGCATTTGTATGAGTATATGAATAGGAAGGGTTTGGAGGGATATGGGCCAGGTGCTGGTAGGTTGGACTAGATTGGTTTGGGATATCTGGTTGGCATGGACGGGTTGAACCAAAGGGTCTGTTTCCATGCTGTACATCTCTATGAATCCATGAGCCACTGAAAGATGTATAGCACAGAAGGAGGCCTTATAACCCATTTCATCCATGCTAGTTGAAAGAATTAATGAAACTAATTGTGTTTTGCAGAGTTTTGTTCATAGTCTTAAAGGTTATTGAACTTCAAATGCATTTCCAAGTTCTTACTTAAAAAAACTAGATTGAATGTTTCTGCCTCTACCACTCTTTCAGGTTTGATTTTTAAACCAGAATATCCTTTGGGTGAATGAATTACTTCTCAGTTCTTCTGCAGTCCATCTACCAATTCGTTCCCATTTTTGCCCCGTTATTTAATCCATCTGACAGAAGTAGATCATCTTCTCCACTCATAATTCACTAGGCACTTCATAATTTTGCACATCTCAATTAACTTCGTATTTGTTTTCTCTGTTTAAAGAAAGACCCAACTAATCCAATTTTTGTTCATGACTAAAATTCTCCATTTCTTAAGTCATCCTTGTAAAGTTCCTAAACCCTTTTGAGTGTAATCATTTCCGTAAAGTAATTTGGTGACCAGAATTGCAAACTGTACACTAGCTAGTGTCTTAGTGTAGCATAATCCCTCATTTTTTCCGAAAATATATTTAACTCATAAAATTGATACAATTGATGTTGACAAGAACTACAAAATAAAGTATTATCATCCAACATGGCCCGTTTCTCACTACGTTTTCTATGAGGGATATGCTCCAACTAAAAAGACATTTTCGTTGCAGTGTAGCCAGTCCTTTGTAATTGATAAAGTGTGGCACTTAACTCATCATTAGAATTTCATCATGAAGGGTTAAGACCAAAACACCGACTTTCTTGCTCTTCAGATGCTTCTAAACCTGCTGTGCTTTGTCCAGTTTATCGACTCTGCCTTCTCCAACGTCTGCAGTCCTTACCATCTTCCAGTCTTTTGCAGTACCAGGGACTTGCATACTGAGGGCCTATGAATAATTTCATGCAATGTAACTCCACACTCTTAAGTTCAGACCTCAGCTAATAAAGGACAGTATTGAAGATGCATTTTGAACCATTATATTGACCTGTCTTGTTGCTATTCGTGATTTGTGAAGATCTACAAAATTCTTAATTGTGATCCCTATATTTCAGTTTAATGTATTGATGTGTACCACAAAAGTGAGCTATAGACTATTCAGTTAGCTCAATTAGCTGGACAGTTGGTTTGCAATACAGGGTAACACCAACAGCATAAGTTCAATTCCTGCACCATTTGAGGTTAACATGAAGGTCCCTTTCTCTCAATCTCTCCTGCCATATGAGGTGTGTTGACCCTCCAGGTTGAACCATGACTAGTTTTTCTCTCCCTAATAGGGAAGCAGGCCTGTGACCTGGTAGCATGACAGCAACTTTACCATTTTACTACAAAAAACGAGGACATAGTCATTGAGCCTTGTGGAACTGCCCTGGAATCAGCCTTCCCATCACAAAAACATCATTAACAACAGAAGCAAAAACAGTAATTGCTGGAAAAGCTCAGCAGGTTTGGCAAGAGAAAGCAAAGTTAACATTTCAGGTCTGGTGACCCTTCCTCAGAAAAGATAGTGGCTATGAAAGTGTTGATTTGTATGCACAAGGTAGGGAGAGGGTAAGGAGTAAACAATAAGTGGGGATAGAGTTCAAAGAGAGAGAAGAACAATTGGACAGGCAAAGAAGTGGATAATGATCTGGCTAGAAGAGTGAATAGCTGTTAATGGTGTCTGGTAGTGGCTAACAATGGGCTCTGTGTAATGATAGACTTAGTGATCACAAGGACAGGTATGTGGGTGTGGGGGCAAGGATGCAGGAGAGGTCAAGCCCTAAAGCTATTGAAACTGATACTGAGTCCAGTGGAAAATGAGGTGTTGTTCTTTCAGTTATACTGAGCTTCACTGGACCACTGCAGCAAGCCTGAGACTGAGGTATTCGCCAGGGAACAGGGTAGAGTGTTTAAGTGGCAGGCAACTGGAAGCTCGAGGTCATTTTTGTGGGCCATTTTGTGGGACTTTCTGGCCATTGAGCCAATTTTGAATCTAACATTCTCGTTAGATTCCATGAAATGCCATTTTTTTTTAAATTAGTATGTTTTGCTAAAATCTAAGTAAAACATCTAAACAGCACTACCCTCATCAATCGTCTTTCCTATCTCTTTTTTAAAAAAATCAATCTCGTTAGCCAGACAGCATTTTCCCTATCCATATTTATTCACATGTATTTCTAAACACCCTGTATCTCAAAATTGGGTCTATAGTTTGCCGCTATCATGGTTAGAGCTGAAAATGAGTTGCTGGAAAAGCGCAGCAGTTCAGGCAGCATCCAAGGAACAGGAGAATCGACGTTTAGGGCATAAGCCCTTCTTCAGGAATGAGAAAGGTGTGTCCAGCAGGCTAAGATAAAAGGTAGGGAGGAGGGACTTGGGGGAGGGGCGTTGGAGATGCGATAGGTGGAAGGAGGTCAAGGTGAGGGTGATAGACCGGAGTGGGGTGGGGACGGAGAGGTCAGGAAGAAGATTGCAGGTTAGGAAGGCGGTGCTGAGTTTGAGGGATTTGACTGAGACAAGGTGGGGGGAGGGGAAATGAGGAAACTGGTGAAATCCGAGTTCATCCCTTATGGTTGGAGGGTTCCTAGGCGGAAGATGAGGCGCTCTTCCTCCAACCGTCGTGTTGCTTGGGTCTGGCGATGGAGGAGTACAAGCACCTGCATGTCCTTGGTGGAGTGGGAGGGGGAGTTGAAGTGTTGAGCCACGGGGTGGTTGGGTTGGTTGGTCCGGGTGTCCCAGAGGTGTTCTCTGAAATGTTCCGCAAGTAGGCGGCCTGTCTCCCCAATATAGAGGAGGCCACATTGGGTGCAGCGGATGCAATAAATGATATGTGTGGAGGTGCAGGTGAATTACTGTATCATCATGTTTATGACATATAATAATTCACACGGCTGCTCCTTAACTACAATGCCTCTTTTGTGAAGACAAATGTAAAAATATTCATGAATAACCATACCCACATCATTTGCCACTAACATAGTTTGCCTTTTCAATCTTTTCTGGGCACTATCCTTTCCTTGGGTATCCACTTACTTATAACGTATTGATAAAACATTATAGTTCACCTTGATTTTAGCTGCCATAAATCTTTCATGGCCTCTCCTTGCTTTCTGAATTTGTTTTGTGATTTCACAGTCCAATTTATAGACTCTTCTTAGCTTTCTGTAGTGTTTAGTTTTCTGTGTCTGAAACAAATTTCGCTCTTATTGGCGGTTGTTACGTTCTGTTTGAAGAGCTGAGTTTCTTTAAGAGCTTGATATACTGATAAGCCAAGGATCAGAATTAAGACCAAATGACCAGTTGCAATGTGCAATCACAGCAAAAGCATGGTAGAAGCTAGTCGCATATATTTTAACTGTAATTTAAAGTTGTAGTTAAAGATGTTAATAAACCTGTTTGCATTTTCAAGTGAACTGTGCCCATACACTCAGTGTTAATTATAAATAACAACAAGAGAGCATGAAACCTTTCTTGTGTTCTACATTCTGCATTTGATGTCAAATCCTTTTTCTTTGTGGGAACATGTTTACTCTGAAACCCATGAATCACCCATTTGAATGCCTCCCACTACTCTAATCCTGATTTTATGTTCATGTAAATTTCAAGTTTACCTTCAAGATTCAGTACTGTTTGCAACTGCTCAGATAGTAAAGCAGTCCATGCCCAAATCCAGAAAGACCTGGACAATATTTAGACTTGGGCTGCTAAGTTGCATGTAAGGTTCATGTCACACAAGTACCAGACACCACCATTGCTGATAAGAGAGAATCGAACTACCATTCCTTAATATTCAATGGCATTACTATCAAAATCCTTGGGGTTTACCACTGACGAGAAACTGAGCTGGACTAGTCATACAACTACTTTGGCAACAGGAGCAGGTCAGAGGCTAGAAATACTGCAGAGATTTACTTTATTCCAGAGTTTACTTGGCTTGTCCACCATCTGCAAGGCACAGATCAGGAATGTGATGAAATATTCCTCACTTGCTCAATTAAGTGCAGTTTCATAAAACACTGAAGGAGCTCAATACCACCCAGGACAAAACAGCCCATTTGATTGGCACGACATCCTCAAAGATCCATTTCATCCACCATTGAACTTGGCATCCCTGCTGTTTAGCATCTCATTTTCTTTCACTTTACCATTAGTCCCTCAGCTATTTTGTCCTGTTGCTCTGGCATTATTTTTTTGAATTTCTCTACCTCTCTCAGCTCCTCTTCTGAAAGAAGCTTTTATAATGAATTCTCTGATCAAGCTATTGGCCACCTGCCCTCCTAGCCTCTTAAATGCAAACATTGTCTGAGAATACTCCAATGAAAGGCCTTTATACATTTTACAATGTTAAATGTGCTATAAAATGCAAATTATTAATTTTATTACTTTTTGTGTTTTAGTAATTAAATTCCTGTCACTATTTGCTCCTGTCATTACATTCAGATATTGCAGTTCAGGCAAACTATTACACCTTTAATGCATTGTCTGAGCTGAGATGTCACCTTTGTTTAATAAAACCTTAAGTTATCTCAGAAATGTGACTTGAAAGAAATTCTGGCATTTACATAGTAATGAATCGAAACCTGCAATCCATTCTAAGCGATTGAAGGCTTAACAGCAATCTAGGTTTGTTCAGTGCGTCGCATCAGTTGTATGACACTTTGATCTTTTACTATAAATTCTGTGCCCCACTAACTACCTGACAAAGGAGCAGTGCTCTGAAAGTTTGTTCTTCCAAATCAACCTGGTGTACTCTAATCTGATGTTGTGTGATTTTTAACTTTGTCCCTCTTCTGTTTGGACTAAATGGCCCCCAAAGTCCTGAGGAAGAAAGAATCGCATGCCAAACTATCACAGCACCCTGTGTCCACTCTTCATTAGGAGATAAATCATTCCTACCACTTTGCTGTGAGTAAGTAACTAATTATGCCTGTTTGCCAGAAATTCAATTTGTCTAAGTGTGATTATACGAATGGGTTTAGACTGGATAGCTTTTTCATGTCTGGCATAAACAGTGGTCCTTCTGTGCCATGAATGTTCGATTGGATTCAGAGAAGTAGAAAGCAATTGATAGTCTATAAATTAAAATGCTCATAATGTATATTTGACTGTAATTAATTAAAATGTATAAAACTTGGTCTTTCATTTTCATTTCACAGAAGAACATAAAATCAAGAGGGAATATGTACTCAAAACTAGTGTGGGTCCTGTGCTTTCCTGCTGTATTGATAAATGTAGAACATGAATAAGTTGATGATGACCTGTTTGATATTGGCAATTAGTGTGTTATCATTTCATGTTTGTATCATTTCATTGTCATGGTGGTACAATTAAATTGGTGGTACTATTAAATTTATTTCAAAACAAATCTTTTTAATGCCATTTTTTCACAAGTGGATAACATGGACACAATACCAAAAAAAGTGATTTCAGTTTCGAAATCTTCAGTTGCTAAGAAGATATATTTTTCTTTTCCTAGTGGTGGATTTTCTCCTTGAATTTTTATCATTTGGTTCTGAAATATTTCTCACTGTTGACTTAAATGGACAGCAGGTTTGTAGCCCTGGGTACATGGCTACACTGATCTTCTCATAGTACTACACCATTATGAATGAAAAGGACAGGTGAATCATTTATTTGGAGGATTGTATCGGAAAGTATATACTCCATGGTTGTTAATATCAAATAAGGGTTATGATTATGTAATGGAGGGTCAGTCAGTACATTTGAAGATATAGAGATGCTGGTGTTGGACTGGTGTGGACAATGTCAGAAATCACGTGATACCTGTGATATTTGAAATCACAAGCTTTAGAAGTGTAGCCCCTTCATCAGGTGACGTGAGAGGGAAACACACAGAATTTATGGGCAGAGAGATCAAAAGATCATACAAATGGTGTGAGTGGAATGTCGAATAACAACTCCCTACAGGTGACCACTCTAGAGGTGTGAGTAAATTGTCAATAGCTGAATAGTAACCAAAATCGGACCCATAATCTGATTGAATGAGGCAGAAAGATTATTACAAAAAATTAAAAGTAAACTGTGCTGGAGGCAAATCAAATTATTGGAATAACATGAAATGCAAATAAGAGATTGGAAAAGTCGAGCAGCTCAGCAGCATCTGTGAAGAAAAACCAGGGGAAGGGTCACTGGACCTGAAATGTTAATTCTGATTATTCTTCACAGATGCCGCCACACCCGCTGAAACTCCTACCCAGCAACCCCTGCCCTTGCTCCTGATTTTCAGCATCCATTATTTCGGATTTTATTTGTCTGGAATAACATGATAGGTATAAGAGTCACATACTAAGTGATAAAAACAATTTATCAAGGTGATGGTGCCAAAACAGGACACTTCGGAAGATTTTGCAGATGCAGAACAGTGTGGTGGGGTCACATGTAGCGTGACAAGAACCCAAGATAACGGTTGAGGGTGCCTTCATGGGTACATCCATTTCTGCTCATTGATTATGTGTTGATGTGTATTTTGAAGGCCACCTTGCTTACCTGAAGATTGGAAGCTAAATGTCCTTGACCGCTAAAGTGTTCCCTGACTGGGAGGGAACATTCCTGTCTGGTGGTTGTTACCTAATGTCCATTCATCCATTGACATAATATCTGCATGTTCTCGCCAATATGCCAAGTTAAAAGTGAATTTGCCAAAGCCCAAGTCACATTCCTTCCTCAGGAAGTAATCTAGATTAGATTAGATTACTTTACAGTGTGGAAACAGGCCCTTCGGCCCAACAAGTCCACACCGACCCGCCGAAGCGCAACCCACCCATACCCCTACATTTGCCCCTTACCTAACACTACGGACAATTTAGCATGGCCAATTCACCTGACCTGCACATCTTTGGACTGTGGGAGGAAACCGGAGCACCCGGAGGAAACCCACGCAGACACGGGGGAGAACGTGCAAACTCCACACAGTCAGTCGCCTGAGGCGGGAACTGAACCCGGGTCTCTGGCGCTGTGAGGCAGCAGTGCTAACCACTGTGCCACCGTGCCGCCCACTGTGCCACCGTTCCTGGTCCAATTTATTGGACATGAACAAATGGCCTCATGGGATGCAAAAATAAAAGTAATGTTCCTGATTGTTCAGTTGTTGCTATGCTATTTTGCAGTAGTCTGTTCTGTATGACAATGGTTCTCTCTCCATTGCTAGTTTGATGACAATGTTGTGATTGTTCTTGAGAGCATGGATGGTGTTGGGCTTTTCCAGTGGCTTCTGTTTGTGTTCCATATTATTCCAGTCATTTGCTTTACCTCTAGCAGCACCTTATTTCTAATTTTTTGTAATTCTCTCTCTGCCTCATTTAATCAGATTAAAGGTCATACCTTCAGTTGTTGTTCAGCTATTGACACTTTACTGACACTGTTCAACACCCTGGTTCAACTGCAGAGACTTTTTATTTGACACTTCACTCACACCATTTATATGATCTTATGATCTATCTGCCCTTGATCTGTCTACTCATAAGTTCTGTGTGCTTCCCTCTCACTTCACCTGACGAAGGGGCAATGCTCAAAAAGCTTGTGATTTCAAATTAACCTGTTGGACTATAACTTGGTGTAGTATTTTGGACCAAGCCAGACCCCTCAAAACATTTTTCAGCAAGTAGCCCAGACTGTAACTTTACTATTTGGTTTAGCTAAGTGTATAATGGATATTCCTGGAGTGAATTACCTGGTTCAACTGCCAAGTTTTAAATAAACAAAATTTATTTACAAAATTACAGAATGAAACACAAAGAACAGAAAACCGAACACTGGATAATTTATCCTATCCAAACCTGACTCAATGACGCTGTTTCGAAACTACTTGCAACATTCCCAGTAGACACATCCCTTAGCACAACAGTAAAAATGAAACAAACTAGAGCTTACCGGCTTAAGGTTAGAGAGACAGGTCAGCAGCCTATTTCACACATCCCCTGTTGCAGCTGAACTGAACTGATTAAAGGTCTGAACTGAATCAAAATAGATTCTAATATAAACGAAGGCTAGCTTAGCAGCACTCCCCTGTGATTAAACCGTTTTTGTTGAATTGAATTGAATTTATTGTCTGTTTTGTGAGCAATACAAGCAGATCGCAGCGTTAAGTAGCATAGATAAGTAAATAATAGGTAAACAGCGGCAAAAACAAAAACACAGGTACAGGCAAATATTAAGAGCTTGTGAGTCCATTCAGTATTCTAACAAAAGAAATTGTTTCGAAACTGGCTGGTGCATGTGTTCAGGTTTCTGTACCTTCTCCCCGATGGTAGAGGTTATAGAGAAACATTGCCAGGGTGGGATGGATCTTTGAGAATGCTGATGGCCTTTCCTTTCAATGGGCCTGATAAGATGATTCTATAGATGGGAGGTTGGCCTGTGATTGTCTGGGCCAAATTCACCACTCTCCAATCTTGAATGGTACAGTTGCCATACCAGGTAGTGACACATCCAGATGACGCACCGATGAAAGTTGACAAGGGTGTTTGGCCATGCCAAATTTCCGCAGTTGCCTGAGGAAGAAGAGTCCACATGTAACCAATGAGTCCACATGAGGAGTATAAGAAAACTTGTTGTGAATGACCACTCCCAGGAGCTTGACACTCTCCACTCATTCTACCTCTGTGCTGCTAATGCGTAGGGGGGCATGAGTAACATCCTACCAAAAAGTCAATAATGAGTTTCTTGGTTTTGCTGGCATTGAGAGTTTGGTTGTTCTCAGTGCACCATTTTTCCAGATCTTCCATCTCCCGTCTGTAGTCTGTTTCATCGCCATCTGAGGTTTGACTGACTATGGTGGTGTCATCAGCGAACTTGTAAATGGCGTTAATCTGGTGTTTGGCGACGCAGTCATGAGTACAGTAGGGGGCTGAGTACACATACCTGGGGGGCTCCAGTGTTGAGTGTTAGTGAGGATGAAAGACAAGAAAGCTTTTGGCCTTAAGCAATATCTGGTAGTGGTAAACAAAGGGACCCAATAAACCTTTCAAACCTAGCCTAGTTGGAGCCTGGCCATCACCCCCAGTACTTAGTACTTTAAGCACATATATACATGCACTGACTACAAACACGCAAACATACGCAACTGTATTTGGATTCAGTCTGTGGTTCTCCCTCCACCGAATGCCTCTGTTTCTCATTCGAGTTTCAGCAATGCATCAACGATCATGTTTTCTCAGCCTACTGCAGGCACAGTGTTCAAATTGAATGGCTGTAATAACAAGCTCCATCTAAATATTCAAACATTTTTGTCCTTAAATTTCTCCACAAACTTCAATAGGTTATGATCAGTACTTCAATAGGTTATGATCAGTGTAATCGATTGTCTCAGATATGTTGGTGGTAATATAAACATTGAAATGTTGTCGTGCCAACACCAACCTTAAAATCTGTTTCTCAACCATCAAATATTTCTGCTGATGAACGTTCAATTTCCTGGAGAAATACCCAATATGTCTTTCTGTTTTCATGGAGTGCTCCTGCAGGAGCACAGCACTGAACCTCCACATCACTGGTATTGATAGCCACCTTGAATGGCTTTGTGTAATCAGGTGTGGCTAATACCGGGGCAGTGGTTAAGACAATTTTCAGGCCGTCCACTGAAACTTTGTGCCTTTCTTTAACAATTCCTTGAGTGGAGCTGTCACACTGCTAAAATTCAGCACAAACCTTTGATAAAAACTACCCAATTCCAGGAGCCATAGTACTGCTCTTTTTTTATTTCAATGGTGTGGGAAATTCTCCAATTACTTTTGTTTTCGCATCCCGTGGGGCCATTTGTCATTGTCCAATAACATGACCCAGGAAGGTGACTTGGACTTTGGCAAATTCACTTTTAGCTTGGTCTACCACCAAGCCTGCCTTCCAAAGTCGATCAAACAAGTCCGATAGACTTTGCAAATGTTCCCTCCATTAGTGACTAAAAATCACGAGGTCATCAATGTACACAACACAGTTGAGTAATTCAACAATAACCTTATTAGTTAGTCTTTGGAATGTGACTGGAGCGTTTTTCATACTAAATGACATGACTTTAAACTGGTACAGTCCATTTGGCATTACAAAAGCCAAAATTGCCTTTGTTCTTTCTGACAAGGGTGCCTCCCAGTAGCCTCTGAGCAAGTCCAACTTAGAAATGTAAGTTGCTTGTTGCACCTTTTCTACTTAGTCTTCCAACTGGGGAATTGGAAATGCATCAGTCTTTGTAATTGCATTGACTTTTCATTAGTCCACACATAACTGTTGAGTACCATCTGGCTTTGATGTCATTATGATGGGTGAGCTCCAGTCAATGTAACTCACTTCAATTAGGCCATCTTGGAGAATGTATTCTATCTCCTTTTGAACCTGTGACAACTGTAGTGGGTTATGCCTATAAAGATTTTGATTAATCGGAACAACATCTCCTATCTCTACATCATGCATAATTAGGTTAGAACTTCTTAGTTTATTTCTGCATTTCTCCTCATGTGATGGTAATAACTCTTTCAGGCCATTCTGATTTTTCTCATGATTTATCCCAATTTTGACAACTTCCTTATTGTCCAATTTAATTTGAGGAATGTCCAATTCAGAATCTTCTGAACTTGGTTCTTCCTTCTATGCTATAATCATTAACACTTTCTCCTCTTGCTTTCCTTCCCTGTCAAAATACCTTTTGAGCATATTCACATGACACATTCTGTGAGATTTCTTCCCATCTGGAGTCCGAATCAAATAGTTCAGCTCACTCAATTCCCTTTCGATTTGATACGGTCCACTAAACCTTGCTTTTGAAGGTTCACCTATTATTGGAAGTAACCTTATCCCCTTAGCGAATTTTTGATTTCTTATCCGCTTCATGTTTCATTGTATGCTGCAATACTTTTAAATGCTGTCTAGCTAATTCCCCAGCTCTCTTTAAACGTTCTCTAAAATTTGACATATAATCCAACTGTGTGGTCTCTGAATTCTGACTTATTGTCCTTAATCAATTTTAATAGTTCTCTCACTTCATGCCCAAAAACTAATTCAAATGGACTGAATTTGGCCGAATCATTTGGCATATCGCAAAAAGCATAAGCAGAATTCCCTTATCCTAGTCATCTGGATAATCCTGACTAAAAGCCCTCAACATGGTCTTTAGTTTTTAGTGCCACCTTTCTAGCACTCCCTGCAATCCTGGATGGTATGCAGTAGATTTGAATTGTTTAATGCTGAAGCTGAATAGTTTGGATGTGAAACAAAGGCTAGCTACACAGCATTCCCCTGTGATTATACCAGTCTTTTTTAAAGACATGAAAGTTTTTGGCCTGAAGCAGTATCTGGTTGGGGTAAACAAAGGACCCCAGTGAAACTTTCAAACCCAGCCTAGTTAAAAATCGCACAGGTTTAATTGGAAGCACACTAGCTTTCGGAGCAACGCTCCTTCATCAGGTGGTAGTGGAGGGCTCAATCATAACACACAGAATTTATAGCAAACATTTACAGTGTGATGTAACTGAAATTATACATTGAAAAATTGATTGTCTGTTAAGCCTTTCATCTGTTAGAATACAGTGGTAGTTTCACTTCTTTCATGTGTAAATCACAAAACCTTTTTTTTAAAAAGTTGCATTCTGGGGTTAGCTGTTAACAATGGTGATAGCTAGACAATATGTTGAAGGTGTTGGCCCCCTGTGTTCTCTGTCTATGCCATGATGTTTAGATTGATTCTAATCTAAAAAGTGAGATAACGCAGTTTTACATAAATTCATGCAGTTTTTGAGCTCAGAATTCTACATGAATGTATGAAGTTTTTGTATAATGTAACCCTGCAAGTACAAATTCACCCCACAAAATATATGTGTGCATGTGGGTCTTTGTCTGTCTGTCTGTGTGTCTGTCTGTCTGGGTTGGGGGTTGTGAGTGTGAGAAAGTGTATGTGTGTAGTGAGTGCAGAGTGTCTTAAGTCTGTGAGTGGGTGCATGTGAGTGTGGGAGTGTGTGTGTATGTGTGTCCGTGTGTATATGTGTATAGGAGTGCCTGTGTGTGTGTGAGAGTGTGTTTGTGAGAGTATCTGTGTGTGTGTGTGTATAGTGCAATGGTGGTCACCTATAACGTGACATGAACCCAAGGTCCCGGTTGAGGCCTTCCCTATGGGTACCGAACTTAGCTATCAGCCTCTGCTCAGCCACTTTTCTCTGCTGCCTGTCCCGAAGTCCACCTTGGAGGATGGTCACCCGAAGGTCCGAAGCTGAATGTCCTGGACCACTGAAGTGTTCCCTCCTGTCTGTTGATTGTTGTGAGGAGCCCATTCATCCGTTGTCATAGTCTTTGCTAGGTTTCCCCAATGCACCACAATCAACAGACAGGAGGGTTCCCTCCCAGTTAGGGAACACTTCAGTGGTCCAGGACATTCAGCCTCGGATCTTCGGGTGACCATCCTCCAAGGTGGACTTCGGGACAGGCAGCAGAGAAAAGTGGCCGAGCAGAGGCTGATAGCTAAGTTCGGTACCCATAGGGAAGGCCTCAACCGGGACCTTGGGTTCATGTCACATTACAAGTGACCACCATTGCACTGTACGCGCACACATACTCCTACGCACACACTCTCTCTCACACACACACACACAGGCACTCCTATACACACATACACACGCACACCCACACACCCTTACAGACACACACACTCACACATGCATCTCCTCACAGGCTTAAGACACTCTGCACTCACCACACACACACATACACTTGCTCACACTCACAACCCCCAACCCAGACAGACAAATACCCACATGCACAAATATATTTTGTGGGGTGAATTTGTACTTGCAGGGTTACATTGTACTTTGGTCAAAAACTGCATGCATTCATGTAGAACTCTGAGCTCAAAAACTGCATGAATTTATGTAAAACTCCAATATCTCACTTTTTAGATTTGAATCAATCTAAACATCACGGCATAGACAGAGAACACAGGGGGCCAACACCTTCAACATATTGTCTAGCTATCACCATTGTTAACAGCTAACCCGAGAATGCAACTTTTTTAAAAAAGTTTTTGTGATTTACACATGAAAGAATACAATGATAGTTTCACTTCTAACAGATGAAAGGATTAACAATCAATTTTTCAATGTATAATTTCAGTTACATCAGACTGTAAAGTTTTGCTATAAATTCTGTGTGTTAGGATTGAGCCCTTCACTACCACCTGATGAAGGAGCGTTGCTCCGAAAGCTAGTGTGCTTCCAATTAAACCTGTTGGACTATAATCTGGTGTTGTGTGACTTTTAACTTTGTACACCCCAGTCCAACACCGGCATCTCCAAATCTAGCCTGGTTGGAGCCTGGCTACTTACCCCTCTCTGGAAAAAAAAACTCAAGGGCATAATAACCTTGTAAAAAGAACCAGTATTATGACAGTAATACGTTCTAAGACAATGTGAATGATGTGAGTAATTACCATGTGGTGAATCATAGATGTCAAGATAAATCCAAATTTATTCCCTCCCTGAAATATTCTCTGCACCAATGCATTAAGTACATGGCTCTTACAACTGGAAGCATAACTACTGTATTCAGCAAATGTTATATTCCATTCATTCTGTTTGTTAATTTGTTATTGTCTGTTTTTTGAGCAATTTAATGATATTGACCAAAAGCAACATTTTTTTTGTGGAGCGGGGAGATTTATTTGCATACATAACACTGCGATGCACTTGTGTTGTCCCATTCCCAACTCAGTTGAAGCAAAACGCTCAGAGACACAGTATAGTTTTTTCTCCTCCATCTTTATTCTGCGCCCTGGAGGGAGAGACAATGATCGCCCATGTGCACAGAGGCATGAGTCCTCGGTCTTCTCTCGGATAACAGATTGTAGCTGTTCAGTTGGATCCTGCTGACTACTGAAAATGTGTTGCTGGAAAAGCGCAGCAGGTCAGGCAGCATCCAAGGAGCAGGAGAATCGACGTTTCAGGCATGAGCCCTTCTTCAGGAATGAGGAAAGTGTGTCCAGCAGGCTAAGATAAAAGGTAGGGAGGAGGGACTTGGGGGAGGGGCATTCGAAATGCGATAGGTGGAAGGAGATCAAGGTGAGGGTGATAGGCCGGAGTGGGGGTGGGGGCGGAGAGGTCAGGAAGAAGATTGCAGGTTAGGAAGGCGGTGCTGAGTTCAAGGGATTTGACTGAGACAAGGTGGGGGAAGGGGAAATGAGGAAACTGGAGAAATCTGAGTTCATCCCTTGTGGTTGGAGGGTTCCTAGGCAGAAGATGAGGCGCTCTTCTTCCAACCGTCGTGTTACTATGGTCTGGCGATGGAGGAGTTCAAGGACCTGCATGTCCTTGGTAGAGTGGGAGGGGGAGTTGAAGTGTTGAGCCACGGGTTGGTTGGATTGCTGCGCTTTTCCAGCAACACATTTTCAGCTCTGATCTCCAGCATCTGCAGTCCTCACTTTCTCCTATTCAATATCGAAGCAGGTTATTCAGTATCGAAGTAGGGTATTCAGTATCGAACCCGATTATTCAGTATCGAAGCAGAGTATTCAGTATCGAAGCAGGTTCTTCATTATCGAAGCAAGTTATTCAGTATCGAAGCAGGTTATTCAATATCGAAGCAGGTTATTCAATATCATAGCAGAGTATTCAGTATCGAAACAGGGTATTCAGTATTGAAGCAAACTGTTCAGTATCGAAACAGGGTATTCAGTATTGAAGCAAACTGTTCAGTATCGAAGCAGGTTATTCAGTATTGATGCAGACTATTCAGAATTGAAGCAGGTTATTCAGTATTGTAGCAGATTATTCAGTATCAAGGCAGAGTATTCAGTATCAATGCAGGGTATTCAGTATCGAAGCAGGGTGCTCAGTATCAAAGCAAACTATTCAGTATCGATTAGGAGAAAGAGAAGGTTAGAAGAAGGGCTCATGCCCAAAAAGTCGATTCCTCTGCTCCTTGGATACTGCCTGACTTGCTGCGCTTTTCCAGCAACACACTTTCAGCTCTGATCTCCAGCATCTGCAGTCCTCACTTTCTCCTGCTGACTGCACCAACTTTGTCGTCCCGTTCCCACCTCAGTTGAAGCAAAATGCTCAGAGACACACTATCGTTTTACCTCCTTCATCTTTATTCCGGGCCCTGGCGGGAAAGAGACATGTATACAGAGACATGAATTCTCAGTCTTCTCTTGAACAACAGGTTCTTGACGAATTATATAGTCACTTAGGGGCAGTAGCATCCAAATAAAGCAACATCTATATTGATTGGGTGACCATTACAATCAACGAGCCATCTGGCATTATACAATGGATGTTCTTAACTTTTTCATCTTTTTAACTGGCTTTTTATAATGAATGCTTTTTCACCTCGTTAACCCACTACCCTTGCTTCCAGCACCTCATTGTTTACTGCAAATTCTTATCTGATCCAAATCATGTTAGCTGAGCCTTTTGTCAAGTAACCCTAAACTGATCTCTTTCCCTACCTGTTTATACCATATACACTTTCTCACTTCCAATTGATAATCCAATTACAAATACCATTAATACAGAATAAGATTCCTGTTTGTAGTCATGCCAAATATTTTACACATGGTATTGACTTTAGCTCTCATTACTTTGTGTCCAAGGTTCATTCACACTCTATTCATTTTATAGTCTAAATTCATTAAATATCTTTGAGGACAGAATCTGCAATTACTTCAAATCATAGCTTCTATAGAATCCAGTAGTGTTGCTCCTGCTGAGAAAGGTCTCCCAAGATGTAATAACATGTATTCCTTCAGGCTACAAAACACTACTGCTGTCTCAGTCATTTATTTTAACTTTCAGGTTTGAGCTTTTTTTGTTGTATAGGTAACTGATAGTTTTCGCAGTGCTGGAGGAAGCCATTGTGGTATATCTGGGCTTTGGAGTGCTCCCCTTGTGCGACATCTGACCTCCTGGTGCCTCATGTGATCTGTACCAGGGGTGTTTTGTATATTGGCCTTCGCACTCCTGTTATAATTCCTCTTGGCAGAGCTGCTATAAGCCATAGCTTTGGGACCATGGGCGTTTTTAAATTTGACAAAACTTAATGATAAAGGTGTAGTAAGCAGACACTGAAGGTGCAAATAAACTTCTTAAATTATGTCACCTGGTTGCTTGTGTCCACATCTAAGTTTATTTTTAGGACACCAATACAGTAAATTATTGCAGTGCTGCATCAAACTCCTACAATTTAGTTTCTTATAGTCCAAAAGTGATCAGGCTTTGGCTTCCATAGTCTTGACAGCTTAGCCTGGAAAGCTTGTTTTATGTGAGTCTTTTTAATGTGAGTCTTTTTACATGATCTACAGAATGTGTTTTGAAGTGTGGTCCCTTCTGAAACTTGTAGGCCCTGAGATCATGACCACCTTGCTGATTGCATCATGATGTACCACCATATTGAAGAAGATTATCCAGAAAAACACTTGACCATTGGTCAATCCTCATGGACCTGTGTGAAAAGAAACCAGGTGGTCCTGTCGGATGGTAACGTGAGAATACTGTCTGAGCGTGACGGCTGTGGCTTTTTTGTCCTGGTTTCTTTTAGTGAGAGAGATTCGGGGACAGGTGCCGAGCAGTCCATGAGAAGATAAACAACTTTTGAAGCCTTGAGTATATTTTTTAAAAAGCTGAAACTATAGATATACCCTGAATGCATGTGATCAAGCTCCCAGGGACAGAACAAGGGATTTGTAATTTTTAGTTTTCAGCAGGAGCTGCTGTTGGGGTCTTGAAGGAGAGAAAGCTATTTTTGTTTCTCCTCCAAAAGCTGGGGGGGTTCTCTTCCTGGGCTGCTGGATTGCATGTGAGACAAATCTGTTTTCTGAATTTGCCTTTTGCTAAGAGTGTTCTTATGGGGTGCTTCGATATTGAAATAGTTACTGTTTAGTAGTAAAATAATATATTGTTCTGTTAAGTTTTCCAATGGAGTTAAGATGTTTGAAGTTGTTCTTCTTGTATTTTAACTATAGAACAACCTCGACTGTCTGAACAAGACGAGCAAGGAGTATTTTGTTTGGATAACTGAGAGTTTGGATAACAGATTGTTTGGATAATGGATTGTTTGGATAATGGATAGCGTTTTGACAGGACCTTGAGATCTTGTTTGGAGAATACAAAATTCGGATAATTGATGTTTGGATAATCGAGTTTGTTCTGTATAGTGTTTGAGTAAATTGTGTTTTGCTTAACCCAGAGTAGTTTGACCATTCAAATTGCATCTGGAACACCACCTGACATTTACGTTTTAAAGGAAGGTAAGGTTATGGTTTGTAATATATTTTGAGGTGGTCTGGTCTGGTCCATAGCACAAGACATAAGATCACAAGGTAGAGTACGTCTGTTATCATTTATTAGATATGGCAGAGATATTGGATCACAAATGGAACAAGGAAACAGGCGATCGTTATGATAATTAAGGGATAATTGGATAAGAAGTGAATGGATGTTTTATGGTGGACTAAGTGTTAATAAAATTCCAAACACAGATATTTACCTGGACTCTGTCTGACCAACCTTTTAACCTAGAGTTATCGAGATGGACAACATGGAAATAGACTCTTTGATCTGACTCATCCATGCTGACCAGATATCCTAAACAAACCTACTTCCATTTGCCAGCTCTGAACCTTTTCCATTTATGTAACCATCCTTTTAAATGTTATAATTGTACCAGGCTCCACCACTTCCTCTGGCAACTCATTCTGTACATACACCACCCTCTGCATGAAAGCATTGCTCCTTAGGTCCATTTTAACTCTTTTTCCCTCTCATCTTAAACAACATCTTCTAGTTTTGGACTCCCCTATTCCAGGGAAAAGACCCTGTCTATTTACCCTGTCCATGCCCCCCTCTTGATTTTATAAGCTTCTGTAACGGCATCCCTCAGCGTCTGACCCTCCAGAGAAAACAGCCCTAGCTTATTCAGCCTCTCTCCTTAGCTCAAACGCTCCAATCCCGGCATCATCCTTGTAAATATTTTCTGAACCCTTTCAAGTTTCACAATACCCTTCCTATAGGAAGGAGACCAGAATTGTATGTGGGGTGGGGGTCGACTGTCTGTGTGGAATTTGCACCTTCTCCCCGTGTCTGCGTGGGTTTCCTCCGGGTGCTCCGGTTTCCTCCCACAATCCAAGGTTGTGCAGGTCAGGTGAATTGGCCATTCTAAATTGCCCACAATAATAGGTGCATTAGTCAGGGTAAATATAGGCTAGGGGAATAGGTCTGGGTGGGTTACTCTTCGGAGGGTTGGTGTGGACTTGTTGGGCCGAAGAGCCTGTTTCCATACTGCAGAGAATCTAATCTAATCACTGCTGGAATGTCCCTTTGCATGGAAAATTTACAGAAAGTGGTACAAGTGATCTTAGTTGAGCATTATCCTGAAAAGCTCCACAAACAGAATTCTGTGTCTTTTAGAGGCTGCTCCCAGTGATGCAATACTCGAATGATTATTCAAGGAAGTTTCTCTTGCATCCGGTTTGAGGCATCATAATTTTTCCTGACTCTGCGCTCATTTCTCAGAGCAAACATTTGCATCATTTAGAGTTGCTTGATTGTTAGTCTCTGCAAAGAAGGGCATCACCAATGATTCTTCTTCTTCTTGAAGACACTTGGGATTGTGGATAATGCTGCTCCACTGGCTATGTGATGGCTGAACATTCCAAAAAGCAATGTACAGACTCTGCCACTAGCAGGTGGCGCCCGATTATATGGCATTGGTTTCCCATCTTCGGGCTACTTTGAGTGTGTGTGCCCGTATGTGTTTGAGGTATTGAAGAAGAATTATAGCTCACATTGTGGATCAGGTTGTTGTTTTTCTTGCTGAGCTAGTGGCTAATTAAAACAGAAATAGGTAAGTTTGTGACTGCAAGGGGATCAAAGGTTATGGAGAGAAACTGGAGTTCTATCGGATTTTACTTGATCAGTTCCCATGTGGGGCTTTGTCAAAGGCCTTGCTGAACGCCTTCTTCACTATCATATTTACCTGTGACTCCATATTCAAAGAACTATTAACATGCTAACTATTAGTCTATTAACTACTAACCTGAACTCTAAGATCTCTTTGTTCAGCATCACTCTCCAGGATTTTACCATTAAGTCTTGCCCTGATTTGTCTTTTCAAAATGCAACATCGCACATTTATCTAAATTAAACTCCATCTGCTACTCCTCAGCCTATTGGATCAAGATTAGATTACTTACAGTGTGGAAACAGGCCTTCGGCCCAACAAGTCCACACCGACCTGCCGAAGTGCAACCCATTCCCCTACGCCTAACACTACGGGCAATTTTAGCATGGCCAATTCACCTAACCCACACATTTTTGGACTGTGGGAGGAAACCGGAGCACCCAGAGGAAATCCACGCAGACATGGGGAGAATGTGCAAATTCCACACAGTCAGTCGCCTGAGGCGGGAATTGAACCCGGGTCTCTAGCCCTGTGAGGCAGCAGTGCTAACCATTGTGACACCATGCCGCCCATAAATCATAGGATCAATAAATACTGAAATGTCGATTCTGCTCTTTATTTAAATAATGCTTGTTTTTACAAAAGATGATTAAGTTGATGTTGCTTTGCACTGTCCCTCAGGATGACTTTTTCTGAGGACCCAAAATCCTGTTGTACTTTGTGTTAATATTTTTCATTGTCCACTACATTTCCAATTTTGAATTCATCTGCAAACTTACTAATCAGACCTCCTACGTTCACATCCAAATCGTTTTTGTAAATGACAAAAAGTAGTGGCCCCAGCACCAATCTTTGTGGCGTACCACTAGTCACAGGCCACGAGTCTGAAAAGCAAGCCTCCAAACACCACCCTCTGTCTCTACCTTCAAACCAGTTCTGTATCCAAATGGCTAGTTCTCCCTGTATTTTGTGTAATCTAACCTTGCTAACCTATCTTGGAGACAGTAAGGATTGCAGATGCTGGAAGTCAGAGTCAATAAAAAGTGGAGCTGGAAAGGGGTAGCAAACCAGGCAGAATTCTGTAACGTTGGATGACAGGGGAAATTATTAGCTTAGCCAAAAAAAAGTTTTTGAAAGTTACAAGCATCATGAATGAGGCAAGGGAAGGTGTTGTCTACATGGACTGTAGTAAAGTACTTGATAAGGTACCCCAAGGTAGGCTGGTACAGAAGGTAGAATCTCATGGGATAGAGTCTCACAGTCAGCTGACTAGATGGATACAAAACTGGCTTGGTCGTAAAAGACAGACAGTAACGGTGAAAGGATGTTTTTACCAAATGGACCTTTGTTTGCAATATATATAAATCATCTGGAGAAAAATGTAGGCGGTCTGATTAGTAAGTTTGCAAATGACACCAAAAGGAGGATTGTCAAAGGATACAGGGGATCTAGATAAATTGCAGATTTGAGCAGGGAATTGACCAATGAAATGTAATCTGAACAAATTCAAGGTCATGCATTTTGGACGATCAAATTTAGGTCCGAATTACACAACAATTCACAGAATCCTTAGGAACATTGACATACAGAGGGATTTAGGCATATGGGTCCACAGATCCCTGAAAGTGGCAACATGGGTGGATAAGGTGGTCAAGAAGGCTGATGACATTAGGTTGGGTCACATTTGGAATATTCTGAGTTCTGGTCACCTCACTACCCAAAGGATATGGGTGCTTTGGAGAGGGTGCAGAGAAGGTTTACAAGATAATGTACAATCTGGAGGGTTTTAGATATGAAGAGAGATTGATTAAATTTGTTTCACTAGAAAAATGGAGGCTGAGGGGCGACCTGATACAGGTCTATAAAATTATGAGAGGTATAGATAGGGTATGTAGTCAGAGGCTTTTTCCCAGGGTGGAAAGATGAACTACCAGATGAACTACAGGTTCAAGTTAGAGGGAGAAAGGGAAATGTTTTGGGGAGAAGTGCAGGGAAACTTTTTCACCCAAGGAGTAATGGATGCTCGGAGCATAGTGGCAGTGGAGATGTGGAAGCAAGCATGTTAGCAATGTTTAAGATCTATCTTGATTGACAAATGAGTGTGAAGTGAACATTATCCTTATCAATAAGCCATCTGCATATGCATCTGTCCATAACAGTTTCAGTAAGAGCAACCACCACACAATCTTTGTGGAGATGAAGTCCCACCTTCACATCGAAAATAAACTGGAATCAATAGATATCAGGAAAAACTCTCTGATGGTTAGAGTCAAACCTAACACATAGGAAAATGGGCATGGTTATTGGAAGTCAGTCATCTCAGCTCATCATGTTGTTTAAGACTGGGCATCCTTGAGGTGCTGTGGGCCATCAAAAGCAGCAGAATTGCACTCCAGCACAATCTGTAACCTCATGGCCAAGGATATCCTCGACTCAACTATTATCATCAAGCCAGCCTGGTTCAATGGAAAGTGCTGGAGGGCATGGGAGGAGCAGCACCAGGCATACTTGAAGATGAGGTGTCAACCTGGTGAAGCAAATAACAGGACTACTTGCATGCCAAACAACTTAGGTAGCAAGTGATGGTCAGAGCTAAACAATCCCACAACTGACATATCAAATCTAAGCTGTCATATCCAGTTGTGAATGGTCATGGATGATTAAATAACTCATTGGAGGAGGTAGCTCCACAAATATCTGCATCCTCAATGATGGAAGAGCCCGACACATCAGTGCAAAAGGTAAGACTGAAGCTTTTGCACCAATCTTCAGCCAAAAGTCCCAAGTGGATGATCCATCTCGGCCTCTTCCAGTGGCAGCATTACAGATACAAGTCTTCAGCCAACTCGATTCACTCCACATGATATCCAGAAATGGTTGGAGGCACTGGATACTGCAAAGGCTATGAGCACTGACAATACTTCAGCAATCGAACCAAAGACTTGTACTCTAGAACTTGCTGCTTCCCTCACCATGCTGTTCCAGTAGAGTTACAACACTGACATCTACCTGACAATGTGGAAAATTGCCCAAGTGTGTCCTATAGTTTAAAAAGTAGGAAAACTCCAACCCGACCAATTACTGTTGATCTTCAGTGGATGTAATGTATCAACAGTGCTATTAATCAGCAGCTGTTCAGCAATAACCTGCTCAGTGATGCCCAGTTTGGGTTCCGCTAGGGCCTCTCAGCTCCTGACCTCAGTATAGCCTTGGTTCAAACATAGACAAAACAGTTGAATTCCAGAGGTGAGGTTGAGAGTAACAACCCTTGACATCAAAACTGCATTTAACCGAGTGTGGCATCACGGAGCCCCAGCAAAACTGGAAACAATGGGTATTGGGGGAAAACACTCTGATGGTTACAGTCAAACCTAACACATAGGAAGATGATCATGGTTGTTGGAGGTCAGTCATCTCAGCTCCAGGCCACCTCTGCAGGAGTTTCTCAGTGTAGTATCCTTGGCGCAACCATCTTCAGCTGCTTGATTAATAACCTTTCCTCCATTATAAGGTCAGAAATAGGGATGTTTGCAGATGATTGCACAATGTTCAGTACCATTCGTGGCTCCTCAGGCACTGAATCAGTCCTTGTCCAAATGCAACAAGATATGGACAATGTTCAGGCTTGGGGCTGACAAGTGCCAAGTGACATTCGAGGCACACAAATGCCAGATTATGACCATCAGTAGCAAGGGACAATCTAACCTCCGTCCTTTGACATTCAATGGGTTACTATCACCAAATCCCCCACTATCAACATCCTGGAAGTTTTTATTGATCAAAAACTCAACTGCACTCACCACAAATGCAGTGGCTACAAGAGCAGGTCAGAGGCTAGGAATACTGCAGTGAGTAACTCACTTCTGGACTCCCCAGAGCCTGTCCACGATCTACAAGGCATAAGTCAATAGTGTGATGTACACTTGCCTGGATTAGTGCAGCCCCAGCAGCACTCAAGAAGGTTGAGACCATCCAGGACAAAGCAGCCTGTTTGATTGGCACTGCATCCACAAATATCCACACCCTCCACCAGTGATGCTCAGTAGCAGCAGTGTGTGCTATCTACAAGATGCACTTTAGAAATTCACTAAAGATAATCAGACAGCACCTTCCAAACCTACAACTATTTCCATCTGGAAGGACAAGGGCAGCAGATATGTGGGAATACCACCTTCATTTTCCCCCACAAGCCACTCATTATCCTCATTTAGAAATATATTACTATTCGTTTCACAGTCGTTGGGTCAATATCCTGGATTTCCCTCCCTAAATGGCATTATGGGTCAACCCACATACTGCACTGGCTCAAAAAGGCAGCTGACCACCATCTTCTCAAGGGCAACTAGGGATGGGCAGTAACTGTTGGCTCAGTCAGCAATGCCCACATCCCAGAAAATGAAGAGTTGGTGCAGGCTTGGTGGGCTGAAGGACCAGTCCTTCTGCAGTATTGTATTGCATATCTTAATGGAGGGATAAACTGAAATTTGCCCTGGGGTGAGTTGGTAAAGGACTTGATCTTTTTGAGGTTGAGACTAAGACCAAATCTGCAATATGCCTCTGTGAAAGCATTCAGTGAGATTTAAAGGCTCTCTTCCAAGAGAGCAGAGATGACCCTGTCAATCATGTGTTGAAGTTCCACAATTGTTGTCAATGTTTTCTTCTTAGATTCCAACTGGTTGAGTGAAAAATGTCTACAAGATGGACAGAAAATGCCGACAACACTGGAAAGCTTATTCTTGACATGATGAAGAATGGAAGTGATGAAAATGGAAAAGAGTCAAAAACTCTTCTCCATTTGGAGTAATAAAACCTTTAAGAATGATTGGTGCTGTTCCTGGTTTTCTCTTGGAGTTATTGAGAAGGGAAAACCAAGTCTAGAATTCCATGGTCTGATCGGAAATCACTCTGGCTATCAAGAAGGATTTCTTTAGAGATTGGGAGAATGTATCTAGTGAGATTTCGATGAAAAAAGAGTAAGAAGATTTCTTGGTAGTAGTAGTATAATAAATGAAGGGAAACCAATTGATGTAGTTTACAAACTGTAATTTCTAGTATAGAATTTCAGTATCGCTGAAAAAAACATACTTGCCAAAGTTTTGCATCTGGTGCTGATCAGAAAATCCTTTATAAGGACAATCAAATAAAGCAAAAGCAACATTCGTACTTTGAGAACAAAATGTTGATTGATTAACAAATGGTCCCTGGTTGAGGCATTGTTTTGGACAATGCACCAATCAATAATTTTATAAGCAATGTTCATGATGTATTTACCTAAATTTCCAATGTGGTCGCACAAAAAGTTAATAGACAAGCTGATGGCTCATGTACTGGGGCTATTGTACAATGCAAGATGTGTTAATGGGTAGGAAGAGTGGGCGTACATACATGCTTTCAAATTTAGATTATGATAAGTGGCGTGCCACTAGCGTCACAGCGTTTTTGTTTCATATTGATGGTTTAGACAAAAAGACAGAGAGTAATGTATCTAAGTTTACTGACATCACAAAGCTAGGTGGGAATTTAAGTTGTGAAGAGGTCATAAGTGCTGCAAAGATATATAGATAGGTCAGGTGAATGGCTAAAAGATAGCACAAAGTATGATTTAAAAATGTGACCTTATTCTGTTTGTTCATACAAATAGAAAAGCAAGGTGTTTTTTGAAAGGCAAGAAAAGCAAGAAGTGTTGATTTTCAGAGAAATTCATACAAGAAATAAGGAAAATTATCAAACAATTAGGAAGGAAAATAGCAAGTTAACCTTTATTACCAAGGGAAATGAAATGCAGGAATAAAGAAATTTTGCTGAAGTTTGGTGAGACTACACCTACTGTCCATATATAGTTTTGCTGTCCATATCTAAGGAGATATACTTACATTGGAGGCATTACAGTGAAGATTCATTACATTAGTCCCTGGAATAAGAGCATTGTCCTGTGATGAAAGGATGACTAAATTGATTTGATTTGATTTATTGTAATCACATGTACCTAAGTTCAGTGAAGAGCTTTGTTTGCGAGCAGTACAGGCAGATAGCAGTGAGCAAGGACATGCAGAGCATAGGGTCCTTAGACAGAGCGAGGCATACAGGAGGAGTGCAAAGCAAGATCAACGTTAACAAGATCAACATTATTTGAAGTTGAAGAGTCCATTCAGTCTAATAATGTCAGGGAAAAAAAACTGTTTGTGCATGTGTTCAAGTTTTTGTACCTTCTGCCTGACAGAATAATTTGTAAGAGAGGTCTTTGATGATGTTGGCAGCCTTTTTTGCAGCAGCAAGAAGTATAAATGGATTCCATGGATGGAAGGTTAGCTTCTGTGAAGGTCTGGGCTATTCACATAACCTTCTGTAGTTTCTTACGGCCCTGGGCAGAGCAGTTGCCATACCAAGCTGGGTAGTATGCTTTCTATGTAGTATCTGTAAAAATTTGTATGGACATGCCAAATTCCCTAATCTTGAGGAAGAAGAAGCATTGTTGTGCCTTCTTGACTGTTGCATCGACATGGGAAGTCTAGGACAGGTGGTCTGTTATCGTCACTTCTGGGAATGTGACATTCTCAGCCCTCTCAACCTCTATTCTGTTGATATAGATGGAAGCGAGTTCTCCTCCTTTATTTCTGAAGTCAATTATCAGTTCTTTAGTTTTGCTGACATTGAGAGAGAGGTTGTTTTCACTGCATCACGACACCAAGCCCTCTCTCTCCTCTCTATATTCTGACTCGTCATTGTTTGATATTTGGCCTACCACGGTGGTGTTGTCAGCAAACCTGTAGATGGCATTCATTTGAAATTTGGCCACACAGGGAGTACAGTAGGAGACTGAGAACACATCCTTGTTGGGCGCCAGTGTTGTGTTATCGTGGATGAGGTGCAGTTTTGTAACTTCACTGATTGTGGTCTATGGGTCAGAAAACTGAGGATCCAGTTGAAGAGGGCAGAGTCATGACCTAGGTTTTGGAATTCTAAGATCAGTCTGGAGGGGATTATGGTGTTAAACGTGGAGCAGTAGTTGATGAGTAGGAGTCTGATGTAGGTGTCCTTTTTGTCCAGCTGTTCCAGGGGTGAGTGCAGGGTTAGGGAAATTACATCCGCTGTAGACTTGTTATTTTGGTAGGCAAACTGCAGGGGTTCAAGGCAGGCTGGGAGCCTCAAGTTTATGTGGGTTATGACTAGCCTTTCAAAGCACTTCATGATTATGGAGGTCAGATCCACAGGCTGGTAGTCATTAAGGCTCGTTGCGTGTGTTTTCTTTAGTACTGGGATGATAGTGGTCTTCTGGAAGCAGATAAGGACTTCGGCTTGTAGGAGGAAAAGATTGAAGATGTCAGTGAATACTTTTGCCAACTGGACTGCACAGGATATAAGTACATGGCAGACACTATCTGCACTCTATCGCTTTCCTTGGGTTCACTGTCAGAATCGAAAAGTGTGGCACTGGAAAAGCATAGCAGGTCAGGCAGCATCCAAGGAGCAGGAGAGTTAATATTTCAGGCATTAGCCCTTCATCAGGAATGTGGCAGGGGGAAGAGGACTGAGAGATAGGAGGGAGGGTGGGGCTGGGAGAAGGTAGTTGGGAAAGCGATAGGTAGATGCAGGTGGGCGGTGATGGTGATATTTCAAAACAGAGGGTGGAGTGGATAGATGGAGTGGTAAGGGCGGTTGGATTGCACTACCTGCTAATGTAGTCAACTCAGCCGCATTAGGGAGATTTAAACATTCCTTAGATAAGCACATGGATGATTTTGGGATAGTGTAGGGGGACGAGCTGAAAATAGTTAGCAGGTCGGCGCGACACGAGGGCCGAAGGGCCTGTTCTGCGCTATACTGTTCTATGTTCTATAGTGGGAAGGAGGATTGACAGGTGGCACAGTTGAAGACAGTTGGTGGGTTGGATCTGGGATGACGTGGGGGGAGGAGAGATGAGGAAACTGGTGAAATCGACGCTGATGCTGTGTGGTTGGAGGGTCCCAAGGCGGAAGATGAAGTGTACTTTCTCCAGTCAGCGGGTGGTTAGGATTTGGTGGTGGTGGCGGCCCAGGTCTTGCATGTACTTGGCGGATTGGGAAAGGGAGTTGAAGTGATCGGCCACAGGGTAGTGGGGTCGTAACCAGTTACAATGTCAAAGGCCAACAACTATATTATTGACTTCTGCTTCGCTGAACAGTTGGTTGATGTGCACATTACTGGCAGAACCCTTCGGAATACACCGAGGGCAGATGCTGTGTCTTACTGTCCAGTGAAATACTAAAAGTCTGAAGAAAGGTATTTTATTTTCCCTCGCCTATCGCGGAAAGTTTTGGCTTTTAATAAGTCACTAAGATACTTTGTAATTCATGTATCAATCATCTTGCCTCCTGCAAAGTATTGAAAAGAACCTGAACAAGAAAGATTGAAAAACACACAATCCTAATAAGTAGCAAACTGTGTAGGCTGGAGCCGTTGAACTGCTTCCATAGTTCTTTTTGCCTTAACTCATAATAACATTTTCTTTTGTCTGTATGTTTCTGTTCGTATGTGTGCGGGTCCAGAGTTTTAAGTAGTAGAGTTGTATGTTGATTTCATAGTTGTTTACTTAAACAATTGTTATAAGATTAGATTAGATTCCCTACAGTGTGGAAACAGGCCCTTCAGCCCAACAAGTCCACACCAACCCTCCGAAAGCAACCCACCCAGACCCATTCTCCTACATTTACCCTTGACTAATGCACATAACATTACGGGCAATTTAGCATGGCCAATTCACCTTACCTGCACATCTTTGGACTGTGGAAGGAAACCGGAGCATCTGGAGGAAACCTGCACAGAACATGCAGAAATCTGGTCCATGTTTTCTGTTAGCTCTGGTCTACCTGGTAGGTAAATTGGGGTCTTTTGCGTACATTGAGAACATTTTTAACTTTTGTGATGTCTCTGGCATAGTAACTTCATTTGCAGTGTGCTACTCCAGTGAGGTGTGACAAACCAAAAACAAAGTACATGTATTTCAATGGAAATGTTGAATGCAATATCTCTGTTAACTTTTCATAAAAGTAACAAACAGTGTCAGCTATTATAGTATCCTTGTCAGAAGCTGTTTTCCATTTCAAACTTGACTTTACTTTGTGTAAATAAAGATATGGGAATTGAAAATAAATAAATAATGTTATTCCCTTTTATAACATAATATCAATTGTTTTTAAAATTGTGAGGAGCATGAGCAGATGGTATAACCAAGGTCCTTTTGCTATGGTAGGAAAATCCAAAACTAGAGCGGCACGGTAGCACAGTGGTTAGCACTGCTGCCTCACAGCGCCAGAGACCCGGGTTCAATTCCCGCAACAGGCGCCTGACTGTGTGGAGTTTGCACGTTCTCCCAGTGTCTGCGTGGGTTTCCTCCGGGTGGTCCGGTTTCCTCCCACAGTCCAAAGATGTGCAGGGCCAGGTGAATTGGCCATACTAAATTGCCCGTAGTGTTAGGTAAGGAGTAAATGTAGGGGTATGGGTGGGTTTCACTTCGGCGGGTCGGTGTGGACTTGTTGGGCCGAAGGGCCTGTTTCCACACTGTAATGTAATCTAAAAAAATCTAGAGGGCATAGGTTAAGGTGTGAAGGGAAAGATAATAAAAGGGACCTAAGGGGCAACTTTTTCATGGAGATGTTGATGCATACATAGTTTGAGCTACCAGAGGAAGTGTTGAAGGTTGGTACAATTACAACATTTAAAAGCACCTGGATGGATACATGAATAGGAAGGGTTGAGAGGAATATGGGCCAAATGCGGAAAATGGGACATGGACGAGCTGGACCAAAGGGTGTGTTTCCGTGCTATGCTTACCTATGACTCTATGGCTGTATATGCTTTTGAAATCTAAATGTATTAGTCACTTTTTGGAGTTTGGCCAAACATTTGTAATGAGGTGATCTACTTACCTTGTTTCTATTTTATATTTTTGAATAAGCTTGTTCAGAGATGTTATTCTTCACCTCTGGAATAGGTAGTATTTGACTGTGCCTCAATAGTCCTCAAACAATAGGTGGAGGACCTGTCTTGCTTCTATTGATACAATTGCCAATTGGCCTTGATATGACTTCATGGCTGAGCTCTATGAAAGCACAATTTTATATATTTGCAAAGAGAATGGACTGAATTAGGTAGTTGAGGTATTACGTAGTTAAACCTAGAAGCTTAATAGATCCAAGCACAAGACCCCAATGGAAATCAAAGTCAAAGTCAGGGCTGCACAACAAGGTAGCAGGCTGACCTACCTGAACCATTTTATGTGCATCCTTCGGCTGAAAACGTACTCACTGGGGATAGAGGGGTGAACGGGAAAATTCTCCGCATGAGTGGCTGAGGTTGATTAACAGTTGTAAGCTGAGCTTTTTTCTTATCCAAAAACTCTTTCAACTTTTGCTCATTGTATCAGTTCAGGATTATTTCAAAGACATGTCAGACTTGCCACTGTTCACTGGCTTTGTTGATAGGGGGAATATGATGGACATCGGTGATGTAAGAGCATAAAGGAGCCACATTTGTGTGGGGAAAGGATGTTTTAGAGCCTGATTCAGATCACTAACTGGGCAATGATATTGCTGTAAATAGATGACATGGTGACTCAGTGGATAGTACTGCTGCCTGTTAATGCCAGGGACATAGGTTCCACTCCAGCCTTGGGTGACTATCTCTGGAGAGTTTGCATGTTCTCCCCGTGGCTGTGCATTTCAGCTGCATGTTCCAGTTTCCTCTACAGTCCTATATGCTGGTTAGGTGGATTGGTCTTGATAAATTGCCTCAATGCCCAGGCATATGCAGGTTAAGTGATTTAGCCATGGGATAAAACCCAATGCGGGGTTACATAAATGGGGAGGGAGGGTTGTGTTCAGGTAGGATGCTCTTCAGGGAGGCAATGTGGACATGATGGCTTCAATTTGCTATACAGGAACACTGTGATTCTAAATGTGGGTGGATCATAGAATTACAAAATCACTGCAGTGTGGAAACTGGCCTTTCAGCCCAACAAGTCCACACCTGTTCTTTGAAGAACCCCCCCCCGCCCCCACCCCTGCCCCAGTACTCTATCCATGTAACCCTGCATTTTCTCATATCTAATCTACCTAACCTACACATCTTTGGACTGTTGGAGGGAACTGGAGCACCAGAAGAAATCCATGCAGACAGGAGGAGAATGTGCAAACTCCATATCATCATAGCAGTGCTAACCACTGAGCCACTATTCAAGCCTGCTGTCCTTCCCACTCACCCTTTCTCTGTTGCTGCCTCAGATCCCTTCTAAAGGTGGCAGGCTGGCTCCATTCCTCCCCTATTCTCCCAAAAACAAATATATGGGTGGTCGGCCTTTGTAAAGGAGAAGGACTTATTGAATCAAAAGGTTTCCTGATTGACCTTTTCACATTTCCAAGGAAAACAGACCCATTGTCTTGGCAGGCATTGCATCCAGGGAACAGGAGATTCGACGTTTCGGGCACAGGCCCTTCTTCAGGAATGAGGGGAGGATCGAGGGATTGATCGAGGGAGTGCTATCCAATTAGCAATGCCTGCCAAGACAATGGGTCTGTTTTCCTTGGAAATGTGAAAAGGTCAATCAGGAAACCTTTTGATTCAATAAGTCCTTCTCCTTTACAAAGGCCGACCACCCATATATTTGTTTTTGGGAGAATAGGGGAGGAATGGAGCCAGCCTGCCACCTTTAGAAGGGATCTGAGGCAGCAACAGAGAAAGGGTGAGTGGGAAGGACAGCAGGCTTGAATAGTGGCTCAGTGGTTAGCACTGCTATGATGATATGGAGTTTGCACATTCTCCTCCTGTCTGCATGGATTTCTTCTGGTGCTCCAGTTCCCTCCAACAGTCCAAAGATGTGTAGGTTAGGTAGATTAGATATGAGAAAATGCAGGGTTACATGGATAGAGTACTGGGGCAGGGGTGGGGGCGGGGGGGGGGGGGGGGGGGTGGAAGGTGGGGGGGGGGGGTTCTTCAAAGAACAGGTGTGGACTTGTTGGGCTGAAAGGCCAGTTTCCACACTGCAGTGATTTTGTAATTCTATGATCCACCCACATTTAGAATCACAGTATTCCTGTATAGCAAATTGAAGCCATCATGTCCACATTGCCTCCCTGAAGAGCATCCTACCTGAACACAACCCTCCCTCCCCATTTATGTAACCCCGCATTGGGTTTTATCCCATGGCTAAATCACTTAACCTGCATATGCCTGGGCATTGAGGCAATTTATCAAGACCAATCCACCTAACCAGCATATAGGACTGTAGAGGAAACTGGAACATGCAGCTGAAATGCACAGCCACGGGGAGAACATGCAAACTCTCCAGAGATAGGTTCCACTCCAGCCTTGGGTGACTATGTCCCTGGCATTAACAGGCAGCAGTACTATCCACTGAGTCACCATGTCATCTATTTACAGCAATATCATTGCCCAGTTAGTGATCTGAATCAGGCTCTAAAACATCCTTTCCCCCCACAAATGTGGCTCCTTTATGCTCTTACATCACCGATGTCCATCATATTCCCCCTATCAACAAAGCCAGTGAACAGTGGCAAGTCTGACATGTCTTTGAAATAATCCTGAACTGATACAATGAGCAAAAGTTGAAAGAGTTTTTGGATAAGAAAAAAGCTCAGCTTACAACTGTTAATCAACCTCAGCCACTCATGCGGAGAATTTTCCCGTTCACCCCTCTATCCCCAGTGAGTACGTTTTCAGCCGAAGGATGCACATAAAATGGTTCAGGTAGGTCAGCCTGCTACCTTGTTGTGCAGCCCTGAAGAAGGGCCTGTGCCCGAAACGTCGAATCTCCTGTTCCCTGGATGCTGCCTGACCTGCTGTGCTGTTCCAGCAATAAAGTTTCAACATTCTTAATGCAGCCAAATATGCTGTATGTCACTCTGTAAATCCTTATGACATGTCAAACCTAGGAAAGAAATTAGAGCCTGCATCATCGCCTATTCTGATCTAAATTGCAATATGTATGTCAAAGTGAAGGTTACCGTAGCAACCCAGATGTCTTAGAAGGGGCAGTTAGCTTTGTTGCTGGTCTGGGTTAAATTGGTTCCAATAGCATAGTGTTTAATTCTCTTTCCAACTGGTGTGGACTGCACTGTGGGTCAGTCCAATCTTTGGGCAGACAACTTGAGAACAGAAGAACACCAGAATTAGAGGATCGCAAGTATTTTAGGAGATTGTGGAACTGGAGTGGATTACCAAACTAGGGAGGGGTGAGGCTGTGGAAGGATTTGAAAAGAAGGATGTGGATTTGAAAATCAAGAGTCTTTAAACGGTAGGTATTTGAGTGCAGGATTGATGGGTGGGTTAGGACACATGCAACAGAATTTCAGATGAGCTTGTGTTTATGGAGCCTCAGAGGAAGCTGTTTAGGAATACTTGAGGATTGTCAAGTCCATAGATAAAGACTGCAGCAGCACTGAGGGAGAAAAAGTGAGTGATATTACTCAGCTGGAAATAGGAAGTCTTGGAGATGACATACGTATGTGGTCCAAAATTAATAACTTCCTTGAGCAGCACAGTTAAAAGCATGGCATGCTGTGATTAAAGTGCTTCTGAAAAATCATGTGTTGATTAGCTTTTTATTTACATTATTTTAGTGACACCATCAGGGATGTCTGAGCACAGCTTCCTTTGAAATAGAAACTTTAAGCAGCAGTGTGATAGAATTTAATGCATTTTTTACGACTCAATAGTTAAAAGTGTGCTGATGATTGATCCTCAGTATTCCACAATCTGTCATAAATGTGTAACTACCTAATTAAACCATCAAAATGATCAGTTTGCCTGACTATTGTAAGCAAGCCTCTTCAAAATGACAAGACATTACAAATTTACTACGCTGTGACTTAGCCCCTTTAAACCCATCCCCAACACACACATACACACGTTCATTTATAAGTAAAACAAAATACACTGACACAAATATTGTGCCTGAAAAGAAATAGACAGGAGTGGACCTTTTGATTTTAGAAATTATGGCATAAAAGTTGTCAACAGAGCTATAGTCAAGCTTTGATTTGATATCCCATTAGGTGGACCGAGGTCTTCTGTGTATAAAAAAAACTTTCTTTTGAGTGTCCTTATCTTTTTGCCTTTTTACTCACACAGAGAGAATGGGTGAGAGGTATTCCCTGTTTGTAAGCTTCTGGATGTCTCTAGCTATATTAAACCCAAAGGTCTATGAAACCAATTTAAAAACTATTGCAGGGCAGTTGTTCCATAACTTAAAGATTCATGATGTATCCACTTCACTGTTCCAAAAAGTACATTATAGCCAAAATGTACACCATACAATCCCATTTGATACTCAAGCTGCCAAAAATAAAACTCCCTGATTATTATTTATTTATACACCAGTGTTTAATTTCCAGTTTATAGTCTAAAAGGAAAAACATGAACACTTACAATTCTCACTCAAAAATGTGGGTCTTGCCACCAATGTCAAATGTTAACATATTGGTGGTAAAATTTGGTACTGTATCATTAAACTGTTACTGTTTAGGCCATTCTGTCCCAGTTAATTTTACATAGAATTTGGGAAAACCCAAGATTTCAGTCCATTGTCTACAGAAGGTTAATTCATGAAATCATACAATACAAAAGAGGTCTTTTAGAACATTGACTCAGGACTGTCAAAATGTGGTATCGCCTACACTACCACCTCTTGATGATAGTTTAGAGGAGTAAAGTCTGCAAAGAGATTTGGACAGGTTAAATGAGTGAGCCATAATTTGGCAAAAGGAGTTTAACATGGGTAAATGTGCATTGATGTAAATCTTGCTGTTCTGGTATATCCATTGTGAAATATTAATCTGGAGGTTCATAAGAAATAGGAGCAAGAGTAGGCCATCCTGTTTCTGCCATTCAATATGATCATGGCTGATCATCAACCTCAGTTACATGTTCCTGTTTTCTTCCCATACCCTTATATCATTTTAGCCCTAATATTTAGATCTAACGCCTTCTTGAAATGGTCAATGTTTTGGCTTCAACCTTTCTCTGTGACAGAGAATAACACAAGCTCACTACTGTCTGGGCGAAGGCAATTCCTGGCAAAACATTGTGCCTTCCTGCATCCAAAGGTATTTATATTGCACCTCGAATGAAGTTAGGGAACAGGTAGGCAATGCTCAGTTTCCTGACTGGTTTGTTCGCTCCCCATAACCCTATGGGCTCGATGAGCAAGGCTAATTGCAAGCTGTGGATTGTCATGCTCCTGCTAAAATATGAAATTCTTTGTAATGTCCAGACTTTTATTAAGAAAACTGAGTCAACATGAAAGAGACGACTCTTCCAGGATGAGTAAATAAATAGGAGAAATGCACCTCAAGACCCTCGACAGAACCTCACCTTGTCAGCAATCTTCATCATAAATTGGAGTGTTCACCTGTTCAGAGTTAAATAATTATCAGGCAGATGTAGGTCGATTCTTGATTACTAAGGCAATGAAAGATTATCTGGGATTTGCAGGAATGTAGAAATCAGCCAAGATGCCTCCTGTTGTTCCATATTTGTATGTTTAGAGTTTTAATTGCACTGTTTTGGGTCATGGTCTAGTATAGTCGTAGTACAGTGATCAGATAATCTTTCTGTTTTAGGTGTCGAACGGTGCTGAAGCCAATTATTCAGTAAGACAGAATGGACATCGAAGTTGCAAGTTCTGTGATCTGTACAGGTCAGAGTTGGACACTTCATCAGAAATGTCCTTCTCTGTATTTTTCTTTCCATCCAGTAAATGGAAATGTAGAAATCACAAGCCCTGTCTTTTACCTGTAAACTATTAGGTAATGTTTTTCCTCATTTCATCAGGACAATCAACTTGGCTCTTCTGCCTGTCCTAAATGGACCAGCTTTTACTAATACTGCTGCTTAATAGCAATATTAAAATGCCACATTTTCCAGTTGTGATGGATCGTTCCGTTCCCTCTTCTTAGTTGAAGCAAAACGCTCAGAGATACAGTACAGTTTTACCTCCTTCATCTTTACTCTGGGCCCTGGAGGGAGAGAAAATTATTGCCTCTGTGCACAGAGACATGAGTTCACTGTCTTCTCTGGAACAGCAGTTTCTCAATTTACTATATAATCATTTTACAGGAAGGAGCATCAAGACAAGGCAACATACATATTAATTGGGCGGACATTACAATCAACGAGTGTCAATAGCAGAAACCAAGCCTTTTACTGTTATACAATGAATGTTCTTAACCTTGTTAACTGGATTGATATAATGGATATTTTCCCCTTGTTAGCTGACCTTGCATACTGAATGCTTCCAATTTTGTTAAATGGCTCTACAAAATGACTGCTCTTCCACCTTGTTAACTCATTACCTGTGCCTCCAGCACAGTTACAGTTAATTGTAAGTTCTTACCTAATATGAGTCATGCTCAGCTGAACCTCTTATTTCACAAAACTCAGAACTTAACTCTTTCCCTGCCTGCTTATACCCTATACACATTCTGAGATGGATGCACTAAATTTTTCTTCAGTCTTGCAATCTTATGAAGTTTGGTTTACTATTTACAATTTACCTTGGTTACCATGACTTTATTATCTTGGGAAATATTTATACTGTCACGAAGTTGGCGTGTAAACGTGGTTAAAAAAATTATAAAATGGGGGAAAGCATTGCATCGTTCCTTTAAGATAAAGCGCTTGTTATGCTTAGTGATATAAAAATGAATATCTGAGGGCAGCTGCAGGTGCTCGAGTTGACACAAGGTATCAAAACATCATTCAGTTAACACGCCCAAGCAGCATTTTTATCCAGACAATAGTTTTAATTCAGCCAATTAATTTAAAAAGGCACTTGGAGATAAAGGACCAATTAAATTGAAATCAGATGATGTTGACAACCTGAAACCAATCATAAGAATTTAATATGTCAAGGGGAGGTTATATAACAAAGGGACAATTGGACAGAGAAGGGAGAACCAACTGCCATCTGAAGAAGAGAATACAAACCATTTTAAAAAGAAATACTGGGCTCTCCCAAGAAATCTCCACCCTCTCTAAAAAGCACTATCTATCTATAAAGGTACATGGCATGTTAAGATAATGTTCTTGATATGAGAAAATGACTGAGAAGGCATTCGGAACAGAAGAATTACAGAGAAAACATCCCCAACAGCAGAATCAGTGGAGAGTAAGAGGAGCACCCCGGAGGATCAATTCTGTGTGAACTTTGAGAGACAACGTTTTAATTTATTGTTCTTATTAATTAGATTTAGTAGCAGCTGTATAATTCAAACAGTATCTTATTTTATATGGGGGTAGGTAGGAGAGGGACTGTTCTGTGTTAGGAATTTTATTAATTTGTTCACTTGGAGTGAGGTGAATAAATTGTTTCTTGTTAATTGTAGAGTGAATGAAAGGATTTCATTTAACTACCCCCTTTATAACAGATTGTGGGGGTGAGAAGCAGGTTATACCACTTGTCACATTTCTTTATCAGATTATGAGGTGAAGTGCTCCCCTCTGGGTGTTTTGATTTTAATTCACATAAGGATGTCGACCTCCATTTCGTAACAGTACTATAAATATAAAAATAAAATATGCTGTTGGCTTTCAGGACAATTACTTGGGGTTCACACCAAGTGCAAATCTTCAGCATTTCGTCAGTGGAGGATTTAAACTTTATTGGCAGGGTGTTGAGATCCTCAACAGCAGAGAGGCAAGTACAGGGCTGGAAGGAGATGCAGTAATCAGAAATAGTAAGTTGAAGAGACACGTCACACTAGAACATGACAAGCGGCAAGGAATCCTGTTGGATTAAATTGTATCTATTTCAATGCAAGAGGACTGACAGGTAAGGCCAATGAACTCAGGGCGTGGACAGGTATTATGGATAGATTTGGATATTATAGCTATTACAGAAACATGGTTAACAGAGGGACAGGACTGGCATGGATGCAGGTGCTTTAGGCGGGACAGAGGTGGTGGAAGAAGGTGAGAGGGGGAGTTACATTTTTGATTAAGGTGAGTATCACCGCAGTAATCAGAGATGAAGTAACTGAAGGATCATCCAGTCAGGCTCTGTGGGAAGAGCTAAGAAATAAAGGGATGGGGATGTTACTGGGGTTGTACTATGGGACCCCGAATGGCTAACAGGAATTAGAGGAACAAATATGCAGCAAGATTGGGAAGACTTGTAGGAGCAATAGCATTGTCATTATAGAGGATTTTAATTTTCCTAACATAAACTTGGACTGCCAAAGCAATAAGGGCATGGATGGGTGGAATTTGTTAAGTGCATTCAGGAAAGTTCCTCAAGTGGTATATAGAGGGTCCTACTCGAGAAGGGGCTCTTGTTCAGAGTTGGAGTCTGAGCTTTGCCCACTGCAACGCATCTAGGAGGGGAAGAGTTAGCTGGATGCTGTGTTTCAGAAGACAGTCACACTCTTTAGATAAACTACCTCAAATTCAAACAATGGTCAGGGACAGGAGTGTATAATTACAGCAAGACAAGGAGAGGTATCCAGGAGGTAGTGCTGAAGGAGCCTCAGTCCTTGGGCTTGTCTAACAGTTTTGAGATTCTTGCTCCCTATGTGGATGAGTGTAAGGTCTATAGAGATGATGAACAAACTGTCCACAGAACCATGGGGGGCATTCAAGAGGGGGAGAGAAAAGAGAAATGTAGTTGTTATAAGGGATAGTACAGTCAGGACAATTCTGTGTAGCCAGATTGAGACTCCCAAAGGCTGTGTTTCCTGCCTCGTGCTTAGATTCAGGAAGTCTCATCTGGGGTGCAGATAGAAAGAGGAAAGAGATTCTGCTGAGAGAGTATGAGCAGTTAGGGGCTAAATTAGAAAACAGAACTAAAATGAAAATCAACTCTGGATTGCTGCCTGTGAGTCATGAGCAAATTGGTGCGGAGTCAACAATACTCAAAGCTCAAAGATTGGTGTGGGAGAAAGTGGTTCGAATTCATGGGAGATTGACACCAGTACTGGGCAAAGAGGGAGCTGTTCCAATTGGGTGGGTTCTAACTGAATCAGTCCTGGCGAATCACATAACTAGATCTGTGGATAGAGACTTAAACTAAATAGTGGGGGTGTAGGTTCAGCTGTATGAAAAATTATGGAAAAAGTTAGAGAGGGAGGTTAAAGTTTCCAGAACAAGTAACAGGGTGCAGATAATGGAAGGAATCAGGAATTTAACTTCAGGCACTATGGGCAACTATGAGAAGATAGGCAGTCAGTGCAGGACTGTGGATATTTTACTTAAATGCAAGCAGTAGGGATCAAGGTTCAATTCCACCCTTGGGCACTGTCTGTGTGGAATTTGTACATTCTCCCCGTATCTGTGTGGGTTTCCTCCAGATGCTCCAGTTTTCTCCTGCAGTCCAAAAACGTTCAGCTTAAGTGGAATAACCATGCTAAGTTGCCCATGGTGTTGAAGGATGTGCAGGTTAGGTGGTTTAGCCATGGCAAATGTGGAGTTATAGGGATAGCGTATCGGAGTAGGCCTGAGTGGTATGCTCTTTGGAGGGTGAGTGTAGACTCAATGGGCCAAATGGCTGCATCCATAGAACATAGAACAATACAGCACAGAACAGGCCCTTCGGCCCACGATGTTGTGCCGAACATTTGTCCTAGCTTAAGCACCCATCCATGTACCTATCCAATTGAAAATTGGTTGGCTAATTTCGCAGCGCCAGAGACCCGGGTTCAATTCCCGACTCAGGCGACTGACTGTGTGGAGTTTGCACGTTCTCCCCGTGTCTGCGTGGGTTTCCTCCGGGGGCTCCGGTTTCCTCCCACAGTCCAAAGATGTGCAAGTCAGGTGAATTGGCCATGCTAAATTGCCCGTAGTGTTAGGTAAAGGGGTAAATGCAGGGGTATGGGTGGGTTACGCTTCGGCGGGTCGGTGTGGACTTGTTGGGCCGAAGGGCCTGTTTCCACACTAAGTAATCTAATCTAATCTAATCTAATCTAATAGGAAACAAAGGATAGTGATAAACGGCTCCATTTCAGAATGGCAGGCAGTGACCAATGGGGTACCGCAGGGATCCGTGCTGGGACCGCAGCTTTTTACAATATATGTTAATGATATAGAAGATGGTATCAGCAATAACATTAGCAAATTTGCTGATGATACAAAGCTGGGTGGCAGGGTGAAATGTGATGAGGATGTTAGGAGATTACAGGGTGACCTGGACAAGTTAAGTGAGTGGGCAGATGCATGGCAGATGCAGTTTAATGTGGATAAATGTATGGTTATCCACTTTGGTGGCAAGAACAGGAAGGCAGACTACTACCTCAATGGAATCAATTTATGTAAAGGGGCAGTACAGAGAGATCTGGGTGTTCTTGTACACCAGTCAATGAAGGCAAGCAGATAGTGAAGAAGGCTAATAGCATGCTGGTCTTCACACCAAGAGGAATTGAGTATAGAAGCAAAGAGGTGCTTCTGCAGCTGTACAGGGCCCTGGTGAGACCACACCTGGAGTACTGTGTGCAGTTCTGGTCTCCAAATTTGAGAAAAGACATTCTGGCTATTGAGGGAGTGCAGCGTAGATTCACGAGGTCAATTCCTGGAATGGCAGGATTACCTTAGACTGAGAGACTGAAGTGACTGGGCTTGTATACCCTTGAGTTTCGAAGACTGAGAGGGGATCTGATTGAGACATATAAGATTATGAAAGGATTGGACACTCTGGCAGTAGGAAACATATTTCCACTGATGGGTGAGTGCCGAACCAAAGGACACAGCTTAAAAATACGGGGTAGACCATTTAGGACAGAGCTCAGGAGAAACTTCTTCACCCAGAGAGTGGTGGCTGTGTGGAATGCTCTGCCCCAGAGGGCAGTGGAGGCCCACTCTCTGGATTCATTTAAGAAAGAGTTGGATAGAGCTCTCAAAGATAGTGGAATCAAGGGTTATGGAGATAGGGCAGGAACAGGATACTGATTAGGAATGATCAGCCATGATTATATTGAATGGCGGTGCAGGATCGAGGGGCTGAATGGCCTACTCCTGCACCTATTGTCTATTGTCTATCCAATTGCCGCTTAAAGGTCGCCAATGATTCTGACTCTGCCACTCCCACAGGCAGCGCATTCCATGCCCCCACCACTCTCTGGGTAAAGAACCCACCCCTGACATCCCCCCTATACCTTCCACCCTTCACCTTAAATTTATGTCCCCTTGTAACACTCTGTTGTACTTGGGGAAAAAGTTTCTGACTGTCTACTCTATCTATTCCTCTGATCATCTTATAAACCTCTATCAAGTCACCCCTCATCCTTCGCCATTCCAATGAGAAAAGGCCTAGCACTCTCAACCTATCCTCGTACGACCTATTCTCCATTCCAGGCAACACCTGGTAAATCTTCTCTGCACCCTCTCCAAAGCTTCCACATCTTTCCTAAAGTGAGGCGACCAGAACTGCACACAGTACTCCAAATCCACAATGTAAGGATTCTATGATTCGATATAAGAAACAAGATAAATGAGCTTGGAGTGCAGATTGAAATCAGCGGTTATGATGTTTTAGGTATCAGAGGGATGTGACATACGAGGGAATAAGAGCTGGGAACTAAATAACCAAGGGTAAGCATCATATCAAGAGGACAAGCAGAGGTTGGCAGAGGGGTGGGTTACCTTGTTAGTAATAAATGAAATTATATCACTAGAAAGAATGATATTGAGTCAGAAGGCATAGAATCTATGAAAAATTGCAAAGGAAAAACAACCCTGATGGGAGTTTTGTCCAGACCTCCTAGCTGTAGTCAGAATGTAGGGAAGAAAATAAATTAGGAAAGGCATTATTACAACAAATATTTGGAACCTCTGTGTGTAGGTGGACTAGGAAAGTCAGGTGGTTTGTAAATCCCAACAAAGGAATTAATGGAATACCATTATCATAGAAAATTAGAATCCATTCAGTTGTTAAGGTCCAAAAGCACAAAAGACACATGAGAAAAGGGTGAGAGAGACAGAGATCACTGTGCTGCATTGGGGACTGGTGGGCGGGAGTTAGGGCTCACTGTGTTGCACTGGGGATTGGGGGCTGGACAGAGATAGTGTTCATTGTGCTGTGTTGGCAACTGGGACTAGGCAGATAGGGTTCACTGTGTCTCATTGGGGACTGGGGAGGAGAGACAGAGATGGTTCACAGTGCTGCATCGGGGACTGGGACTAGGTAGATAGGTTCACAGTGCTGCTTCGGGGACTGGGACTAGGTAGATAGGTTCACAGTGCTGCATTGGGGACTGGGACTAGGTAGATAGGTTCACAGTGCTGCGTTGGGGACTGGGACTAGGTAGATAGGTTCACAGTGCTGCATTGGGGACTGGGGACGAGAGAGAGAGAGGATTCACAGTGCTGCATTGGGGACTGGGGAGGAGAGAGAGAGAAACAGGGTTCACAGTGCTGCATTGGGGACTGGGGAGGAGAGACAAAGACAGGATTCACTGCTGTCTTGGGGATTGGGGCGGAGAGAGAGAGAGTGTTCACTGTGCTGCATTGGGAACTGGTGGTGGGGGTAGGTTGTAAGATAGGGTTCATTGCTCTGCATTAGTGACTCAGGTTGGAGAGTGGAGAGAGACTGGTTTCACTGTTCTGCAAGAGGACAGAGTCAGTGTTCTGGATGTAGGTTTGCTCACTGAGCTGGAAGGTTTGTTTTCAGATGTTTTGTCACCATAACATCATCGGTGAGCCTCCAAATGAAGTGCTGTGGGCATGGCCCACTTTCTGTTTATGTGTTTAGGTTTCCATGGGTTGGTGATGCCATTTCCTGTGGTGATGTCATTTCCTATTATTTTCCTCAGTGGTGATAAGTAGGAACTAATGTGTTTGTTGCCATGCTTCTAGGAATTCTCATGCGTGTCTCTGTTTGGCTTGTCCTAGGATGGATGTGTTGTCCCAGTTGAAATGGTGTCCTTCCTCATCTGTATGTAAGGATACTAGTGAGAGTGTGGCTGGTTGATCTTCTTGTATCCTGATGGCTAATGTTCTGCCTGTTTGTCCAATGTAATGTTTGTTACAGTACTTGCAAGGTATTTTGTAAATGACATTAGTTTTGTTTGTTATCTGTATACACTTTTTCAAGTTCATTAGCTGCTGTTTTAGTTTGTTGTTGGGCTTGTGGACATGATGTCAAGAGGTCTGAGTGGTCTGGCAGTCGTTTTCGAGATGTCTTTGATGTAGGGGGAGTGGCTAGGGTTTCTGCACATGTTTTGATTGCTTGTTGGGGTTTGTTGCTGAGAAATCGGTGACTGTATTCATTAGGTACCTGTTCTTTTTGAATACACTGTAAAAGGTGATTTTCCTCTGTTCTGCGTAGTTCCTCTGTGCTGCAGTGTGTGTTGGCTCGTTGAAATGATATTCTAATGCAGCTTTGTTTGTGGATGTTGGGATGATTGCTTCTGTAGTTCTGTATCTGAGGGGGGCCCATGGATGATAGTAAAATGAAGGGTATGTAGTTAAATTGATCTTAAGAGTAGAATAAAAGGTTGGCACAACATCAAGGGCCAAAGGGCCTGTACTGTGCTGTGTTCTATATTCTGAGCAATATCTTGTTGAATCCAATGAAGTCACATCCTTCTGATAGTGTGGCATACGGTTCTGCATACAGTATTCCACTATAACTGAACCAATGTTTTGTAAAGAACAGAGGTTTTCCTTGCTTCTGTATTCTATGCCTTGGCTAATGAAAGCAAGCATCCTGTGTTCCTTCTTCACTATCCTACCTACCTGTACCTACACCTTCAGGGATCCATGGACTTGTACACTGAGGTCCCTTTGTTCCTAATTATTATCATGGATCTACCATTCATTTTGTATATCCTTTTCCTCAATAAACATTTCGAAATGCATCATGTCACACTTATGGACTAAGATTGATCTGCCATTGCTCTGCCTGATTTACCAGCTGTTTAATATCAGACTGTAGTCTGTGACCATGCTTCATAATTGTAAACAACACCACTAATTTTTGTTTTATGTGTAAACTTACTCATTTTACCTTCGCTATATACATCCAATTTTTAACGTACAGAACACACAGCAAGAGGCACCAGCACTGATCCTATTGATACACCACTGGTCACAGGCTTCCAGTCTCAAAAACAAGCCTCCACCACTACTCTTTGCCTCCTGTTTGCGAGCCAGTTTTAGATCCACTTTGCCAACTTGCTTGGATCCCCCGGGTTCTTCCTTTTTGATCAGTCTTCAATGTGGGACCTTGTTGAAGGCCATGCTGAAGTCTATTCAAACCATATCAATACACTACCCTCATCTATATACTTAGTCACCTTTCTTAAAAAAAAAGTTGTATTGGTCAGACAAGATTTCCTTCCAACAAAAACTGTGCTGATGATTCCTGATCAATCCCTGCCTTTCCTATTGTTGATTAATCCTGTCCCTTAGAATTGTAGATGATTTGCTGGTGTATGATTAAAACTTATCGTTCCAGCTTTATTTCTGGAAGATACCCTCAAATGATACACAGGGACACTTGGGGATCATCAAGAGCAGAGCAAGAACCTGGTCAACAATGTGCTATTCTGGGATCCCCAAAATCATTGGAAATCTTGTAGTCTATTGTGAAACCTGTGACTGTACTGGATTTCCAGGAAGGTATTCTGCTGCTATTAAGACTGGAGACAGTTCAGGCAATAAGAGTCAGCAAGTTTTGTTGCTATGAGCAACCTGATAGCCAATGAGTAGTATCCCCCACTTTGAACTCATTGATGTATCCTCAACTAGCTAAGTCAGAGTACAATACAGCATGGTGAAAAGTAGCCTTGATAAATTCAAGTCTAATATTAGATCATAAGGTGTTTTGTAAAGGACCAGTTCAAACAGAAAATTTCATTCATTCATTCATTTCTTTCCAGGAAGAATCTTTAGAAACAATGACAGAGATTATGCCAATCAATCCTCCCAAAGCAGAATTGAGGAAAGGTGCATATGGTTCCTTAAATACTGCAGTCAGAGGGTGTCTAAGTTAATGATTATGTTGAAGAAAAGAGTGTGCATTGTTCAACACAGATTTAACAATAGATTGAAAATGCACATCTGCTGACACAGATCAAAGACGTGGTGCATACACTGAGAAGGGAAGTTCAATGCCCCGAGAACCAGAATACTACAAAGAAAGCGTTGCATTGTTCAGAGGTCCAGGATACTGTTTTGAAAAAATATTGTTTCAACTGAATGGTTGCCTATGTGAAAGAAATGCATTAGATTCAATGTTCTGCAGTGTTGCAATATTGCCTGTTTTAGTTGGAAAGCCATCCTCCACAAAGGAAATCTAAGAGACTTAGGCAGGAGTTTAAAGAGACTTCCAGTCCTTTCACTGTCAAGAATAGATTCAAATTCTTCACTCCAGAGGTATACACATCTTTCAAATCTGAACACAGTATGTTCTGGGAGAATTGTGAAACCCTTAGATTTCCTAAATTTGTGAAGTCAGAGTTTTGTGGTAGGGACTGGGCAAGATGGATAGTGATAAATGTAACTGCGTTCTCGTATGTATACATAGAAAAATGAAGAAAATAATCTTAGAGGCAATGGATCAGAAAGGGTAAACACTAAGGAGTGCCTGAAGCATCACCTTCTCTGATCCAATTTGTTTTCATTTATCAGCAGATAGATTATACACATCTGCTGTATCTAACATAACAGTGTAACTTTTATTTCATTGCAAACGTGCAATAAATTACATTGTTGCAACTAAAAGCCGCTTGTTAGACTAAGAAATTTTCCGAAAATAATCCCAGGAATTGCCAATGGATATTTCTGAGATATCGTATTATTTTCTTCATGTAACATTTAAATGCTATAATGACATTAAACTTGACAGTTTCCTCTGAGACAGTTCCAAACTGATTTTTAATTCTGTTCTAGTCAATGGTTATGTGTGACTTAAAATCTTGCTGTTATTTTGAAAACTAAAAGTGTGAATCCAAGAACAAGATGAAACAAGGGCCCATAATGTATTTTAATATGTGGAACAGATATTCAATACTTCTGAAACTGCAAATAATTTTTCGTGGGCTGTAAAGTGGGTTTAATAGAGTTCATGAAGGATGGGTTAAAAATAATCTGATAGAACATAGACCAGTACAGGCACTTCAGGCAACGATGTTGTGCCGAGCATTTAACTTAATCTAAGATTAACCTAACCTACACTTGCCTCAATTTACTGCTGTTCATATGCTTATCCAGCAGTTGCTTAAATGTCCCTAATGTCTCTGACTCTACTACCACTGCTGGCAGTGCATTTCGTGCATTCGCCATTCTCTGTGTAAAGAACCTACCTCTGACATCTCCCTTATACCTTCCTCCAATCACCTTAAAATTATGATCCCTCATGACAAACATTTCTGCCCTGGGGAAAAGTCTCTGGCTATCTACTCTATCTATGCCCCTCATTACCTTGTACACCTCTATCAAGTCACATCTGTTCCTTCTTCTGTCCAGTGTGAAAACCCAAGTTCACTCAACCTCTCTTCATAAGCCAAGCCCTCCAATTCCGGGCAGCAACCTTGTAAATCTCCTCTGCACCATCTCTAAAGCATCTACATCCTTCCTATAAAGAGGCTAACAGAACTGGACACAATATTCCAAGTGTGATCTAACCAGGGTTTTATAGAGCTGTAGCAAAACCTCATGACTCTTAAACTGAATCCATGTAAATGAAAGCCAAAAAACCCTATCAACCTGGGTGGCAACTTTGAGGGATGTGGGCCCCAAGATCCTGCTGCTCCTCCACAAGAATCCTGTCTTTAACCCTGTATTCAGCGTTCAAATTCAACCTTCCAAAATGAATCACTTCACATTTATCCAGGTTGAACTTCATCTGCCATTTCTGAGCCTAGCTCTGCATCTTGTCAATGTCTTGTTGTAGCCTGCAGCAGCCATCAACACTATCTACAACACCACCGACCTTTGTGTCATCAGCAAACTTACTAACCCACCCTTCTACTTATTCATCCAAGTCATTTATAAAAACTACAAAGAGCAAAAGCCCAAAAACAGATCCCTGCAGGAAACCACTGGTCACCGACCTCCAGGCTGAATATTTTCCATCCACTACTCTTGCTGTCTTCTTTTGGTCAGACAACTCTGTATCCAGACAACCAAATTTCCCTGTGTCCCATACCTCCTAACTTGCTAAATGAGTATACCATGGGGAACCTTATCAAATACCTTACAGACATCCATACACATTACATCCACTGCTCGACCTTCGTCAACTTGTCTCGTCACATCCTCAAAGAACTCAATAAGGCTTGTGAGGCATGACCTGCCCTTCTCAAAGCTATGCAGACAATATTTAATCAAACTATGTTTTTCCAAATAATCATAAATCCTATCTCTCAGAATCCATTCCAGTATTTTGATTACCATAGACATAAAACTGGCTGGTCTGTCATTCCCAGGGATTTCCCTGTTCCCTTTCTTGAACAGAGGAACAACAACAGAGGAACAACAATTCCGTCCTGTCATCCGGTACTACTCCACAGGATGCAAAGATCATCACCAGGGGTGTAGCAATCTCATTCCTCTCCTCCTGTAGTAACCTAGGATATATCTGGTCTGGCCTTGAGGATTATCTATCTTGATACTTCCCAGAATTTGTAGGGCATCCATTCATGAAACAGCATTTTCTTGTTCAGTATGCTCATTTTCCATTATGTTATCATTTGTATTACAAATGAAATAGTTTTTAATCTAGTGTTTTCTATTTCAGTGAAACAATATAATGATCAAACCAGAATTACAGAATTATTTGTTAATAAGGGCTGGGCAGTAGATAATGTTTGCATGGACTTCAGCAAGTCCTTTGACAAAGTCTCCCATGGTAAGCAGATGCAAAAGATGATATCACATGGAGTATGTGTAGTGTGCTGGTAAGATGCTTGCTGCTTTTCAATATGACATTAAGTCTTTGCCCTCTCATTCTTGATTCTTTAAGAGTGGAAACGTTTAAATCCTATCTGCTTGTACAGCTGCTCATGATTTTTACAAACATCTGTCAGGTTTCCTCTGGACCTTCTCTCCAGGGTGAGCAGTAATGTCTTCAGTCTATCCTCATCACAGAATCATAAACGTCATAGAGGTGTGCAGCATAGAAACAGAGTTTTCAGTCCAAGTTTTCTATGCCGACCAGATGTTCGAAACTGATCTAGTTCTATTTGCCTGCATTTGGCTCATATCCCCCTGAAGAAGGGCTTATGCCCGAAACGTCGATTCTCCTGTTCCCTGGATGCTGCCTGACCTACTGCGCTTTTCCAGCAACACATTTTCAGCTCTGATCTCCAGCATCTGCAGACCTCACTTTCTCCTCATATCCCCCAAACCCTTCCTAATCATCTCACCATCTAGATGCCTTTTAAAATGTTGCAATTATACCCACCTCCATCACTTTCTCTGGCATTTCATTCCATACATGCACCACCCATTGCGTGAAAAAGTTACCCCTTCAGTCCTTTTTAAATCATTCTCCTCTCACCTTAAACCTGTGCCCTCCAGTTTTGAACTCCACTACCCTGGGCAAAAGACCGTGGCTATTCACCCTATCCATGCCCCTCATGATTTTATAAATTTCTCGGCCTCTGATGGTCCAGGGAAAATGGCCCCAGTCTATCTATCCTCTGGCTATAGCGCAAACCCTCCAACACTGGCAGCATCCTTGTAAATCTTTCCTGAACCCTTTCAAGTTTCACAACATCTTTCCTATAGCAGGGAGACCAGAATTGTATACAGTATTCCCAATGACCTAATCGATATCGTGTACAGCTGTAACATGACCTCCCAATTCCGACACTGAATGCACTAATCAATGCCACCGTCACCATCTTGTTTAACTGCCACTCCACTTTCAAGGATTAACGAACCTGCACCCAAAGTTCTATTAATTTGGCAACATTCTCAAGGACCTTACCATTTAAGTGTCTCTCTGTGCTGCCCTACCAAAATGCAGCACCTCACATTTAACTAAATGAAACTCCATCTGCCATCCCTCAGCCCATTTACCTATCTGATCAAGATCCCATTGTACTCTGAAGTACCGTCCTTCGCTGTACATCTCACCACCGATTTTGGTGTCAAATGTAAACTTACTAGCCATACCTCCTAAGTTTCAATCCAAATCATTTACATATGACAAAAAGTAGTGGTCTTGGCACTGATCCTTGAAGCGCTCTGCTATTCATAAGTTTCCAGTATGAAAAGCAATCCTCCACCACCATCCTCTGTCTCCTATTTTCAAGCCAGTTTTTTTTATCCAAATGTCTAGCATTCCGTGTTCCATGTGAAGTTTGTCATCCATGGAACCGACTAAATTGATTCTGTATCCTCTAATACATTTGCATTTTTCATATAATGTTATAAAATAATGTTTCAGCATATCTTTGCTGGAACCAAAGTTACAGTCTTTCTGAGAGCATTTGGTGATGTTAATGTAATCTCTGGAAATTGTGAGTGTTGATCCTAAACATTTGGCTCCGATAACCCAGAAAGGAGGTTGGTTTTCCAATTAATTTTGTTGCAATCAGGTGAGGGATGGATCTACACCCCTCTTTTTAATCCTTTCAGTCAACTGTAACAAAGTGTTTTAGTTATTGTTGGTACATAGTTATGGTAAACAACTCTGTCACACAGCAATTAAAATGTGATTTGCTAGATCAAAAGAAAGGGAGCAATTGCAAAGTTTTACTAAGTGAAAGAAAGGAATTTTATTTTTTACTAGCTTGAGAAAGGTGATAAAATACAATATCAATCACACACAAACACAGATATAAAATTTACACCAGTACAAACAGGAAGATCAGAAATGTGCAGTTTTGAAAAAGTCCTTCGAGTTCACTTACCTTGGAGTCAAAGCTTGTGAGGGAGGTGCAGACAATGGTGAGTATAAAAACATTATTTAAATTCAGAGATTCTGAACTAGGGAAAAAGATTGGAGTGATCATTAACATTAGCTAGGAAGACTGATGAAGATTAGGAAAGTCTAAAGAAGTTTAAGGAAGTCTAAGGAAGTTTAAACGATGCCAGGCAAGGGCAGCCAAGTAGAATGTGCGTCCTGTCATATATAGGGAGTCATGGACCGTACCAGCATCCGAGATGATCATGTGTGCCGGAGGTGCAGAATTGTATAAATTGAGCTCTGGGTTTTGGACCTCAAGTGGCAGCTGGAGAAACTGTGGCACATCTGTGAGGCTGAGAGGTACTTGAATAGCACATTTAGGAGATGGTCATATCGTAGTTGAAGGGACTGAAGGCAAGAATGGATTGTGTGAACAATAGGCAGTTAGTGCAGGAGTCCCTTGGAGTTCTGTTCTCAAATTGATTTCTGTTCTGGAAACTGGGGAGGGCATTAGTTACTCAAGAAAGTGCAGTCAGATTCAAGCTTCTGGCACCACAAGCAGCCTGGTTTTATGGGAAGGAAGGAAGAAGCAAGCAGGAACAATTTTGGTGGAGGATTCATTAGTTCAGAAATATGACTCCAGGATGGTATGTTGCCCCAGGTGTTAAGGTCACCGATGTCACTGGCTGCAGGGCATCGTGAAAGGAAAGGGTGGTAAGACAGAGGTCAGGGTGCATATTGGTAGGTGTACAATTTAGGTCAAATAGGGAATGAGGTCAAGAGTTCAGGGAACCTCCCAGTAGATTAAGCAGAACCTTAAAGGCTGTAATCTCTGCATTACTATGAGTGCAATGGATTAGCGAGCACAGAAATAAGAGATTGGAGCAGATAAATGTGTGGCTCAGGAGGGTGGATTTTAGAATCCTGGATTACTAGGACTGTTCTGGAGAAGGTGGTTCCTGTGCAAGGTGGTTCAGCCTGCTCCTGAACCAGAATAGGACCAAATCCTTGCGGGGGGGGGGGGGGTTGCAATGCTGTTGGGAGGATTTGAAACAACTTCAGCAAGGGGGAAGGGTCACAGTGCAGCAGTTGAGTAGCTACACAGCATAATTTGGAAAAAGAACCAAGGCAGAGCAAGTTCAGGCATGTGTCTCAAGGGAGCAAGGTGAGGTTGCCAGGGGCATCAGAGACAAAATAGATGAGTAAAGAGTATGAATTGACACATGGAACTGCAATGTTATTGCTTTCACAGAGGTGTGGTTGAGGGAGGGTCAAGACTGACTACTTAACATTCCTGGGTATAGTATCTTTGGGGAGTACAGGGAGGGTACAAAAATCGAGGTGATGTCACCTTATTATCTAGGGAACCAGTTAGTGTAGGAAGGAGGGATTTTATCTTCAAAGGGTAATCAGATGAGCCTTTGTGTCCATACTTTAGGAATAAAAAGGAGGTAGTTCACTCTTTTTGGATCATATTGGAGACAACAAACAGTCAGTGAGCAATTGAGGAGCAGATAGGTAGTTAATGCACTAAGTCGTGTAAAGTAATAATAGGGTAATTACATTAAGGGATTTCAACTACTCCAATATTAATTGGGGAAAAAAATCATAATATTTAGAGGGGGAAGATTTCTTGAAATGGGGAGCTTTTCATGCCAAAGTGTAGATGGTCATGGGCCTAATTCGGGGGATTGAAGTTAGATAGATGTTCGAGGTGAAAATGGTGTGGGGGGCATTTGAGTGATAGTGACCTCAACACAGTATGTTTTAACTTTATTTTGATAAGGCAGAAAGATGGTCTGCAAACAAAAAGGGTTTTGGATTGGGGCAAGGTAGAGTTGATTAAAATAAGGCCAAAATAGACTGGGAGGCATCCATAAAGATACTGCAGTAGTACAGCCCCAAGATGTTGCTGTTAGAGTGAAAAATAGGAGAAAAAGCCCAGAGAATGAGGGATGTCTAGAGATATTCAGCTGTCATCCTGTTATGAAAATTTGACATCTGAATTAATCTGTTATGTAACCTTTAGAACCAAATGGGTATTCAGAAATATTCTGAATATATTACAGATCAATACGTTAGTTTACAAAATCAAAGGAAGAAAATTAATTCAAAGTGAAAGAACTACATGTCACAGAAAAGTGTGATCAGAAGTGTACCTGTAGACATCGAAGAAGGGAAACAGATAATTGTGTTCTCTGTCATCAAACATGGCACCTTCTTACTTGCAGTTATTTTTTTAACAGCTTGTGTGTTGGTTTGCTTTCCAGTGAGTTGACTTGAGACAGTTTACACATTGCCTGTTTGATCTCGAGACAGATTTCATGTTTCAATAATCAAGGTGAAAATGTGACTTTGAGAGAACGTACAAGTGTAACTAGCTGATATGTTACAGTAAGAAAAGTGTTTTCTGTCAGATTGTGTTTCTTATTCATCCCCTGGTTTGTGGAAACTCTTACCAAACACTAAAAGCTGATTTGTAATCAAAAGTTACTACTTGAGGCTGTGCTGTGTATTTGCTGAAATAATAGGATGAGATGAGTGAGCAGCTGGCAGTCGTTGATCACTAGTCATTCATAAAACAAGCTGCACAGTGAAGAGCAGGAACCAGAATGAGCAACCTTTGAGGCAATTTAGAAGAGATCTCAATTTGCATAATATTAACAGATTGCAGCAGCTGCACAGCCTCCATAAAATGTGTAATGAGGAGGTATATGATAAATCAGCACATTGTTAAAAACCATGACCCTGGAGTCTGAAGCAAATTTTTTTATGGTTATGAACTAAATGTAGTAATGATATAATGACTATCCTTTCTGTTCCTTCTAATGATGTAGCACATTCAGTTTAACATAAGAAATATTTATAATTAGCAATCAGGCAAAAAAAGGAGCCATTGGTGGGGAAGTTTCTGACTTTCCTAACAGCAGGCTGTTCACAATTTCCCATCCATAGATAATTATAAGCATTTGGGCAGCCCGTTCAGTGAACTACTTTAAGATATTCTAAACTGTATTTTGGCACAGTGCAAAAGAGACTGTTCAACCTATTTAATGACCTTTGAATATCTATCCAGTCAATCCCATTCCCCTTTTCGTTTCCATTGCCTTCTACTTCTTCTCCTGCAATTATTTGTTAAAATTCTTTTAACATTTTCCTTTAACATCTGCTTCTACTAACTGGTCAGACAAATGTGCTAGATCAAATAGCTCACTGCATTAAAAATTCTCATGGAACGTCTGATTCTTCTGCCTATGAGATTAAATCTATGCTCTCCTCTTATTGAACCTAAAGCCATTAAAAAGAACTTAACTTTATTTACGCTATTTTAACAATTATTCCATCATGGGATGTGAGCATCACTGAACAGCTTTTGTTGCCCATCCCTAGTTGCCTTAAGAAAAAGATAATAAGTTGTATTGTGGAATCACTGCAATCTTTTGAGTATAGGTAGGCCCAGAGTGCTATTTAGGCGGGAGGAATTTGACCTAGTTACCGGAAGAAACAGTGATACATTTCAAAGTCAGGATGGTGAGTGGCTCGGAGAGGGACCTGCAGAGAATGGTGTACCTATGTGTCTGCTGCCCTTGTCCTTCTTGATGGTATTGGTCATTCGTTTGGAAGATGCTGTCTAAGAAGCCTTGATAAATTTCTGCAGTATATCTTGTTGATGGTACACAATTCTGCCATGAGCATTGGTGGTAGAAGCAGTAAATGTGGATGGCATGCTTGTGAAACAGGCTGCTTTGTCCTGGATAGTTTCTTGAGCATTACTGCACCTGTACCCATCAGGCAAATGCAGAGTATTCCATAACACCCCTGTTATGTTGATGTTGGACAGGCTTTGGGGAGTAACATCAGAATTTCTAGCATCTGACCTTACAATCACTTTTTTATGGCGATCCAGCTCAGTTTCTGACCAATGCTAACTCATAGGCTCCTGATGTGAATGATTCAGCAATGCTCTTGACATTGAATGTGAAGGGATGATAGTTAAATTATCTCTTGTTAAGACAGTAATTGTTTGCAATTTATGTGGTGCAGATGTTATTTACCAGTTATAATGTGGTTGAGGTTTTGCCACATATTAATGCGAGCATCCTCAGAATCTGAGGAGTCGTGAATATCTGTGTTGTTTCTGAACATCTTTGTTAAACTTCCAGCCTGTGTCTCTAGTCTTTTTCATGTACTGAAGTCCTGTATCACTGGCACCATTCCAATAAATCTCTTCAGGTTTTCACAGCTGTTCCGAAGTGCCAAGAATCAAACTTAATACTCCAGCTGAGCCCAAACTAGTGATTTATAATGATTTGGTATTATTTACTTAGTTTTGCACTCTACTACTTGAGAAAGAAAAGTGAAGATTTATCTTTGGACAACCTTCTCAACTTGTTCAAACATCTTCAAAGATAGCACACAGGAACTGCACACAGAATTCCATCTGTGGACTAACCAGTGTTTTATAAAGTTGTAACACGTGTCCTTGCTCCTACACCCCAGCTAATGAAGACAAAAATCTGGAAGTTTTCTTCACCATCTTATCTACCTGTGCTGACACCTTCAGAGATCTATGAATTCGTACACCAACTCCCTTTGTACCTCAGGATTCCCTCAGGATTTCCCATTCATCGTATATGTCGTGCCCTTATTAGACTTCTGAAAGTGCATCACTTCACTCTTATCAGCGTTAAATTATATCTGCCATTGCTCTGCCAATTTTACCAGCTGATCAAGATAGCCTGAGTCCATCTTCATCACTATTAAGAACCTCAATTTACTAATTAAACTACTAATTAATCTACTAATCTACTATGTTCTATGTTCTAATCTCCCACATCTGACAGGAAGAGCACATCTCACCACTAAAGCCATCTTTACAAAACAAAAACAATAAGGTTACACTTAGAAACCATGCACTTATCTGCTCCCATCTACTAATTAAACTTCTACATTCACATCCAGATCATTAATATACTTAACAAATAGCAAGTGTCCCAGCACCAATCATGGTGGTACACCGCTGGTCACAGGCTTCCCATTACAAAATCAACTCTTTACCATCATGATTTGCCTCCTATTTTTAAACCAAGTTTGGATCTCGTTTGCCAACTTGCCTTGGATCCCATTGGCTCTTACTTTTAGGACCAGTGTTCTGTATGGGACCTTATAAAAAGGCCTTTCTGTAAGTTCATGTAAACCATAGCAACTGCACTACCCTCATTAATATATTGTCACCTTTTCAAAAATCTCAATTCCACCATGGGGAGGCAGTGGTTTGTGGTACTATTGCTAGATTGTTAATCCAGAGACCCAGAAAATGTTCTGGGGTCCCGAGTTCAAATCCCACCATGGCAGATGATGATATTTGAGCTCAGTAAAATCTGGAAGTAAGAGTCTAATGATGACTGTGAATCCATTGTTGATTTTTGGAAATGCCCAACCGGTTCACTAATATTCTGTAGAGAAGGAATCTGCCATCCTTACCTGGTATGGCCTACATGTGACTCCAGACCCACAGTAATATAGTTGACGCTTAACTGCCCTCTGGGCAATTAGGGATGGGCAATAAATGCTGGCTTGGCCAGTGACACCCTCATCCCGTGAATGAATAAGAAAAATTAGCCAGACAGAATCTTCCTCTACAAATCCATGCTGACTATCTCTGATCAGTCCTTTCCTGTCCAAATGTTGGTAAATCCTATTCTTCAGAATTTTTCATGTTAAGTTCCATACCACTGACATCAGACTAACTGGTCTGTAATTACCTGGCCTATTACTGCTGGCTTTCCTGAATAAAGGAACCACATTAGCTATTGTCCAGTGATTTGGCATTTTGCCTGTGCCTAGAGAACTATTAAATGTATTTGCCAGGGCTCCAGAAATCTTCTCCTTTGTCTCTCGTAGCAGTCTGTGATATGCCTGCTAAAATATCTAATAAATTCTCCTTTTTAAGCTTAACATGTCTAGAAACCCACCATCCCAACTTATATCCCTAGCTACAATGTCTTTCTCCTCTGTCAATATGGATGAGAAGTATTCATTTATTATTGCAAATTTTATAAAAAATACATTTTTAATCAATATAGTCTAACATGTGTTGACTCATATCAAGAGCAGATAGGACTTGAATCCTGGCCATCTGGCCTAAAGGTAGGTACACTACCACTGCGCAACAAGGCTCCCATTAAATTATTTTTAATTGGCTTGATCTGACTCATCGCCAGACAACTGGGACTTTAACTTGGATCTTTCTTAAAATTGTGGCTGTAAGAACTGCTCTCTTTTTTTGAGGCATTTTTCATGTTGGAGCTGATATCCTCAAATTCCAAGAGTAATAATTACTGTTCTATAAGATGTTGCATTCTTTTGGAACTTTGGAGAAAAAAAGGTCAAAACAACGACATTTTAAAAAAGAGGAAGAGAGACAAAGGCAGAGATCACATGGTCAGTGTGAGAGAGACAGAGATAGAGATTCGCTGTCTGAACAGGGACTGCTTTTGCTGTTTGAGTACTGGTATTTCTGGTCATTGGAGTGCATCTAAGAAAAATGAACAAACAGTGAAAATCACAGCTGACCTTGGAAGAATATGTGTGGGAGAGCTCATAGCATGGGAGCAGATAAGTGCATGGTTTCTAAGTGTAACCTTATTGTTTTTGTTTTGTAAATCTATGATAGTGAGTAGAGTGGGTTCATTTTGATTATATATTTTATTGAGATCAGTCTCTTGATTAAAATTTAAAAATATAAAAAATAGGTGCTAAGTTGGGTTGGAGCTGTGTTTGGTAGAGCAGTAAGACTGTGATATTTTCTGGGTCTGTAGATTAAGATGGCAAAGATGGCTTTAGTGGTGAGATGTGCTCTTCCTGTCAGATGTGGGAGATTAGAACATAGAACATAGAAAAGGACAGCACAGAACAGACCCTTCAGCCCACAATATTGTGCCGAGGATTATTCATAATCTAAAATAAAATAACCTAACCTACGCACCCCTCAATTCACTGCTGTCCATGTGCATGTCCAGCAGTCGCTTAAATGTCCCCAATGATTCTACTTCCACCATCACCGTTGGCAACGCATTCCATGCATTCACATCTCTCTGCATAAAGAACCTACCTCTGATGTCTCTTCTATACCTTCCTCCTAATATCTTAAAACTATGACCCCTTGTGCCATTCAATCCTGCCCTGGGGAAAAGTCTCTAGCTATTGACTCTATCCATGCTTCCTGAAGAAGGGCTTATGCCCGAAACATCGATTCTCCTGTTCCCTGGATGCTGCCTGACCTGCTGCGCTTTTCCAGCAACACATTTTCAGCTCTGATCTCCAGCATCTGCAGATCTCACTTTCCCCCCATGCCTCTCATTACCTTGTATACTTTAATCAGGTCACCTCTCTTCCTCCTTCTCTCCAGAGAGAAAAGTCCGAGCTTAGTCAACCTCTCTTCGTAAAACAAGCCCTCCAGTTCAGGCACCATCCTGGTAAACCTTCTTTGCACCCTCTCCAAAGCCTCTGTATCTTACCTATAATAGAGCGACCAGAAGTGGACACATCATTCCAAGTGCAGTCTCACCAGGATCTTGTACAGCTGCAGCAAAACCTCTCAGCTCTTAAAATTGATCTCCCTCTTAATGAAAGCTTTCTTAACAACTCTATCCACTTGCATGGCAACTTTGAGGGATCTATGCACTTAAATGCCAAGATCCCACTGTTCCTCCACACTGCCAAGAATCCTGACTTTAATCCTATATTCAGCATTCAAGTTCGACCTTCCAAAATGCATTACTTTGCATTATCCAGGTTGAACTCGATCTGCCATTTCTCAGCCCGGCTCTGCATCCTGTTTATGTCACACTGCAGCCTGCAATAGCCCTTGACACTATCAATGGCACCTCCAACCTTTGTGTCATCGGCAAATTTACTAACCCACCTCTCAATCTCCTCATCCAAGTCATTTATAAAAACTACAAAGAGCAGAGGCCCAAGAACAGAGCCCTGCGGGACCCTACTCAACACTGACCTCCAGGCAGAATACTTTCCATTTATAACCACTCTCTGCCTTCTGTCAGCCAACCAATTCTGAATCCAGACAGCTAAATCTCCCTGTATACCATACCTCCTGACATTCTGAATGAGTCTACCATGGGGAACCTTGTCAAATGCCTTGTTGAAGTCCATATATACTACATCCACTGCTCGACCTTCATTCACCTGTCTCATCACCTCCTCAAAGTACTCAATAAGATTTGTCAGGCATGACCTGCCCCTCACAAAGCCATGCTGACTGCCTTTAATCACTATGCTTTTCCAAATAGTCATAAATCCTATCCCTCAGAATTATTTCCAAAACCTTGTTGACCACAGACATAAGACTGACTGGTCTGTAATTGCCTGGGATTCCCTATTCCACTTCTTGAAAAGAGGAACAGCATTCGACTTCCTCCAATTCTCCATTACCATCTGTGGCTATTCCCATCTCAAACAGGTATACTGTTTTGGAAAATGTAGGGGGTGATGGAGTCTCAGGGGAATGTAGCATGAATAGCCAAGTTTCTGGTATGGAGGCTGGCTCTAATGTAACAAGGGGTATGTCAGATTCTAGGTGATCGATTGTAATAGGGGACTGTCTAATGAGAGACACAGACAGACATTTCTGCAGATGCCGCCAAGACATCCGAATGGTGAGTTGCATCCCTAGTGCCAGGGTCAAGGATATCTCTGAGAAAGTGCAGAATATTCTTAAAGGGGAGTGGGACCATGAGGGGCGTGGATAGGGTAAGACAACATCTCTTCCCTGGGTTGGAGGAACCCAGAACTAGAGGGCTCAGGTTTAGGTTTAGCAATCTTAAGTACCTCGACCTAAATGCAAAGTTGGAACATTTACTAAATATCCCCAGAAACTACATATATTAACATAAGTTTTGGGGTTCTCAAAGTGAATATACCCTGGGGATATTATAGCAGAAAGACTTTAGACTGTGGCCTTCAACCATTGTGCCACGGCGATGCAAGCCCCAAGCTTCAATGTATCCCCAAGCACATAGCCATGGACCATGGAATGTACCTGTCTACAACACTCAGTTGAGGACAACTCTCTGCCATGGAAGAAAAAATGTTTCTCAGCAGACCTAAAGAACATCTTTCACACAGTTGATGGTCCTCCATGTGCAGTCAATGTTTGTCTTGGTGTATGTCCCTAGAAAAGTCCGTAGAGCATTACAGAGATGCTCAGGATGAACCTTAAAAAAAACACTGCATTTCTCTCATAACATTTGCAAAGGCACATTCCAGTAGAGATACGTGACAGTCTCTACTCCACCACAGCAGTCCCGAGGGCAACATAGAATAGCACACATAGTACAGGTCCTTTGGCTCTTGATGTTGTGCTGATGTTTTATCTTACTCTAAGATCAAACTCAGCTACATATTCTTCATTTTACTATCATTCAGGTGCCTTTTGAAGATTTGCTTAGATGTCCCTAATGCATTTGACTCTACTAACACCACTGGCAGTCCATTCCATGCATCCACTACTCTCTGTGTAAAGAATCAACTAATGACATCTCCTATAAACCTTTTTCCAATCACCTTAAAATTATGCCCCCTTTTGATAGCCATTTCTGCCCTGGGAAAAAGTCTCTTATCTATGCCTGTCATCGTTTTGTCGACCTCTATCAAGTCATCTCTCATCCATCTTCGCTCCAATGAGAAAAGCCCTAGCTCCCTCAGCCTTTCTTCATTAGACATGCCCGCCAGGCTAGACAGCAAGCTGGTAAATCTCCTCTGCATCCTCTCTAAAGCTTCCACATCCTTCCTATAATGAGGTGACCAGACCTGAACACAATATTCCAAGTGTGGTCTAACCAGGGCTTTATGGAGCTGCTACTACCTATGGCAGTGGTGGCACAGAGTGTCTGGGCATGAGTGAAATACCTGATGGGCAATTTCCAACACTGCAGTGTTTTACATTCAGGTGACTTTCTGAATGGCGTTATTTACTAATGTCAATCATCCATTCGATCATTGCATTTAACAGTTGGTGTGTTGAATGCAATATCTGTTTATTTTCAGCATAATTAATGTATTTGTGGAAAGATTTGTTTGTGAGCTACACTTGGATAGATTGTGAACTCAATGCACTAGTTGTTAATGAACAAAACTGATATGAAAGTTAAGAGAAAACAAAGAACTTTGCTGAAGATTTGAAACAAAAGCAGAAATTGCTGGAGAAACTCAGTTGTTTTGGCAGCATCTGCAGAGGAAAAGCAGAATGAATGATTTGAATCTAATGTCACTGGATTCAAAACATTAACTTTACTCTATTTCCAAATATGCTGCCAGACTTCCTGAATTTCTCCAGCAAATTCTATATTTTGATATCAAAGTTATTAAGGAGTTCTTTAAGGGACTTCAAGTTTTCTTTAGAGCATAGGAAAATGAGGGGAGATCTTATGGAAGTGCATAAGATTACAAGAGGTATGGATAGGGTGCACTTTGTCGTTTTCCCAGGGTTGGGAATTGAGGACCAGATGGCTTCAGTTTAAGGTCAGAGGGGAAAGAATAAAAGGAAACCGAAGGGGCAACCTTTTTAACAGAGGGTGGTATGCACATGGAATGAGCTACCAATGGAAGTGGTTGAGGTGGGTACATCAACACCATTTGAAAGGCTCTTGGACAAATACATGGAGTGGAAAGGTTTAGAAGGATACGGGCCAAGTGCAGGGAAATGGTGTTGGCATAGATGAACATTTTTGTGGGCATGGACCAGTTTGGGCTGAAGGGTCTCTGTGCTGTAGGACTCTGTGACTTTATGACTAAATGTGGGTTGAAGTGATCTTGCAGCCTGAGGAAATAGATATATTCATGGAGAGGCAACAGAGGAAGGAGCAGATCGAGGGAAGGAAAGCGGTAATGTTATTAAGTCAGTTTGAGAGGGACTGGACTCATGAGCAGGTAACCAAGATTAGGTTAGATTAGATTAGATTACTTTACAGTGTGGAAACAGGCGCTTCGGCCCAACAAGTCCACACCGACTCTCCGAAGCGCAAACCACCCATACGCCTACATTTACCCCTTACCTAACACTACAGACAATTTAGCATGGCCAATTCACCTGACCTGCACATCTTTGGATTGTGGGAGGAAACCGGAGCACCTGGAGGAAACCCACGCAGACACGGGGAGAATGTGCAAACTCAACACAGTCAGTTGCCTGATGCGGGAATTGAACTCGGGTCTCTGGCGCTGCGAGGCAGCAGTGCTAACCACTGTGCCACCGTGCCGCCCACGATGTCGAGCATTTGACTCTGTGGAAGTGCTGGTGTTGTACTGGGGTGGACAAAGTTAAAAATAACACCAGCTACCTTACAAAGGACTGCTGGACTATGACCTAGTGTTGTGTAGATTTTGAGTATGTGACTGGCAGCCTAGCTTGCAGCATATAGTAAGAGGGAGTTGAACTAGGCAAAAGTGAGGACTGCAGATGCTGGAAACCAGAGTTTTAGATTAGATTATTTTAGATTAGATTACTTTCATGTGGAAACAGGCCCTTCGGCCCAACAAGTCTACACTGCCCCGCTGAAGTGTAACCCACCCAGACCCATTCCCCTACATTTACCTCTTCACCTAACACTACGGGCAATTTAGCAGGGCCAATTCACCTAACCTACACATTTTTGGATTGTGGGAGGAAACCGGAGCACCCGGAGGAAACCCACGCAGACACGGGGAGAATGTGCAAACTCAACACAGACAGTTGCCTGAGGCGGGAATTAAACCCGGGTCTCTGGCACTGTGAGGCAGCAGTGCTAACCACTGTGCCACCGTGCCACCATCCTGCTCCTCGGATGAAAAGTATTCAACCTGGAACTCGGTAACCAATGCTGTTCTGCAGGGATCTGTTCTGGAATCTCTGCTCTTTGTGACTTTTATAAATTACTTGGAAAAGTAAGTGGAAGGATGGGTTAGTAATTTTGCCGGTGATACAGAGGTTGATGGAGTGGTGGATAGTGTGGAGGGCTGTTGTCGGTTGCAGTGAGATGTTGATAGGATGTAGAACTGGACTGAGAAGTGGCAGATGGAGTTCAACATGGAAAAGTGTGGTGTGATTAATTTTGGGAGGTCGAATTTGAACACAGAATACAGATTAGCACCACTCTAATCTAAACAAGAGGGAGTTGAAGCTGAGTCTTTCTAAAACCTTTTTATAGTGAATCCATATGCTGAGTAAACCTGTGACATTTTCAAATATATTAGATGAGTTGCTTACCAGTTCTGGTGCAAGATTGATAAGTATGTGTTAAGCAAATATAAAGCCACAACATCATCCAAAGTAGAAAGGGAACTGTTGAAGGAGGTACCTTTTATATCTTGCTCCAAGCTTGAGTTTGTGCCCTGCCTGGCTTCCTGTCTGCTGCTGAATGTTTCCCACCATCCACACAGAAAGTTGCCCTCAAGTAGTAAATTAAATGCAACTTAAGGAGTTCAGTGAAGCAAAGATAGACAGATTGACTATAACTTGCATCACCAAAAAACGCAGACAGGTGCAAGATAGGCTATGGAGAAATTCTTCTTCACCTGAAAGTCTATAAACCATAACATTATGTCATACAAGTCTGTACAATTATGGGAAAGTTGCATCCAATTGTAATGAAAATCAAATCAATAAGCCATAGGAAAATTGATTTAGAAGGACAGGCAAACTTGAATTTGAAATGGGCAATGATACTGACAAAAGCGCAGCAGGTCAGGCAGCATCCAAGGAACAGAAGAATCGACGTTTCGGGCATAAGCCCTTCTTCGGGCATAAGCCCCAGCATCTGCAGCCCTCACTTTCTCCTCAATGATACTGACAAGCAAAGATGTAAAGCTACAAGAGGAAACCTTCAAAATAATATGCCAGAGTGCAGCGACAAAGCATTTTGCTAACAGGACAAAGCTAAACTAAACTAAACTAATGTATCTCAGCATTATTACAGTGCAGAAAGAAACCATTCGGCTCAGCATGACTGCACTGGTTCTATTTCCTAGTGCTCATCTCCTCCTCTTTTGCTACATTCCTGCACATCATTTCTACTCAAGTAATCATCCAATACTCTCTTGATTATTTCAATTGAAACTGCCTCCAGCACGTTTCCATTCCCTAAGTACTCACTGTATGAAAAAGTTTTTTCTCCCCATCATCCATGCATCATTTATAGAAGATTGGATTCCATAGATTCCATTATCCATTTCATAAATTTACATATCACTTTAAATCCGTACCCTCTCATTCTTGATTCTTTTAAAAGTGGGAAATGCTTCTCTTTATGTATTTTGTCAAACCCTCTCAATTTTTATCTTGATGAATAAGGGAGCAATTCTGGTCTAGGAAGGAAATTCTTAGACGGCAGAGGAATTCAGGATAGGAGACATTGTGAAGAGATGAACAGTGAAGTCAAAAAGTTTGGAAAGCAAAGACGAATCATGAAAGTTAACTATCAAGGAATTTAAAGGCAAAAATCAAAATAGTTTACAAGCACATAAACAGTAAAGTAAGGCTTTGATAGGAATATTAAGGACAATACTGTATAGGTAGCAATCAAGAGGTGACAGAAACCTGGAATAAATATTTTGCTTTTGTATTTATGAATGAAATAAAACAGGCACATTGACATTGAATAATGAGATCATCAATGGGATGCATGCATTCAAATAAATTTGGAGATATTGAATAAAGTAAATAAACCCAAAGAAGATAAAACCTCTGATCTGGGTTGATCACACCCACATAATTTTCGAAAATCCAGGAAAAAGAAAGCAGGCATTATAGCTCATATTTAATAATTAATTATAAAAGTGTACATTGCCTGAGACTAGCAGATAGCCTGAGTAATTCTTATATTTAAGAAGTGGGTGGAGAATGTCCAGAAAATTAAGATTAAAACTTTTACCTTGGTATTTTTTTCTGAATTTGGCTTTGGTGTTTTTTCTGTGTTTGACCCTCGACTTTTCCCTCAGCTTTGGGTTCTGAATTTCAGAAAATTTGAAATTTCAAGGTAAATCTGATTAAACTTGCTTTTTGCAATTCTCAATGATTGATATTGTATTTAGAAGTATCTATAATTATGGATGCTTTTCAAATTCTTTCCTCAAACAATTCCATTGTTTTATTTTCTATATATAAAACCAATGCTTCACACCTGGGGTGTACCACCTGTTCCACACACTGTTCATCTGTTGCATGCAATCTGTGTTCTTTCAACACAGAAATGCTGGGAGTTGCGACATGGTGATTTGGCCTTTGTAAGTTGCTTCCTGCTCTGCGTTCACTTTTCTTTCATGGCAGACATCATACTCTCTATCTTTATTCACAGGTTTGCTGTTTGCTGTTTTTCTATATCAACTTGGTGTGTTTTTTATACAGAGTTGAAAAGTGTGGTGCTGGAAAAGCGCAGCAGGCCAGGCAGCATCCGATGCTGCCTACTCCTCGGATGCTGCCTGGCCTGCTGCGCTTTTCCAGCACCACACTTTGCAACTCTGGTCTCCAGCATCTGCAGTCCTCACTTTCTCCGTGTTTTTTATACATCCCTGGCAGCTATGTACTTCTTGCAGTTTCAGTGTTCCATCTTCACATTCCTATCGGGACCCCATGTTTGGGTGGCAGAGTATGTTGGAGTGGTTATGGTCTGGGGGTGGGTGCAGAGAGCAGAGTATGTTGGAGTGATGTATAGTCTGGGAGTGGGTGCAGAGAGCAGAGTATGTTGGGGCTGGGATGTTGAGGAGGAGGAGGGGGGGGTGAGTTGGGTAGGGACATGGGCGGGCATACTGAGAAGCAGAATGTGCCAGGAGAGGTATGAACTTGAAAATTAGATGTAGGGAGAACCTAGTGTCAATGGGGAGGAAAGAGGAGCTGTTTTTTTAAAACTTCCCTTCAGCCTTCAGACTGGTGAGTGTTGATAGCTTTGTTGATGAGCAGGTAGGTAATTTTTTTTGGTGAGGTTAGAACTGTTGGAGATTGGAAGAACCACTGTCTTATGTTTCAACCTATCAGGAGAGAATGGCACATTTTTCTCTGAAGTTTGTCCATGATATTCTTGACAACCGTACCTTCCCAGGTAACCAGTAACTTTAAGATGTTGAAAATGTTGTAGCAAGTATAACTTCCTTATTTAGAAAAATAGAGAGGAGGAAAAATGCGAACTAAAAGCAGTTAGAAATAAATTGTCGGGAAACTACTGAAATCTACTAATGGGAATGTGTCTGAGAACAGTTAGATTAAGAGATCTTGTGATGCAATGGTTGTGTCCTTACATCTGAGCCAAGAGAGTTGGGTTCATATCTCAACTGCTCTACAAGTATACAATAGCATCTCTGAACATGTTAGCCTACAAAATGTCTCTTAGAGCAATTGGATTAAAGGCTCTTGTCGTGCAGTGGTTGTGCTCCTATCCTTGTACCAGAAGCTTGGGTTCAAGCCCCACCAGTTCCAGAATTACATAATAACATATTTCAATATGATGATTTGAAAATGCAGGTTAAAGCATATGATGATTTGAAAATACATGGGGTTCTTGTGGAAGAGGTAGTGGCCTTCCTCTAAGCCAGGATGCCCAGGTTCAAGTTCCACCAGCTCTCAAGGAATGGAATAACATCTCTGAACAGGCTGAATAGAAAATATCTGTTATGGCAATTGGTCAATTGTAATATGATTAGACAGCACCGATATTAATTGACAAAATGCAAATTGTGTTCAGAGCTTTGTTTTAGGCTCCAACTAGTAAGTTGGAGAAGTAGTCACAGATGGATGTAATTATCTTGATTTTCTTTGGAATAGGTATCATTAGATTCATTGGATTGCCATTAATTGTGACATAGGTAGACAGAGTGGTAAGGAAGGCTTTTAGCATGCTTGCCTTCATTGCTGAGACTGTTGAGTTGGAATGTCATGTTGCAGTTGGACAGGACATTAATGAGACCACTTTTGGAGTACTGTGTACAGTTCTGCTTACTCTACTGTAGCAAAGATATTATTAAATCGGAAAAGGTGCAGAAAAGATTTACCAGGATGTTACTGGGACTGCAGCGTTTGAGTTATAAGGAGAGGCTGGATAGGCTGGAGAGTAGGATGTTGAGGAATGACCTTATAGAAGCTTATAAAATCATGAAGGGCATAGATATGGTGAATAGCAAAGACCTTTTCTCTCGGGTAAGAGAGTTCAAAACTGGAGGTCACAATTAAGGTGAGAGGAGAAAGATTCAAAAGGGATCTTTTCATACAGAGAATGATTTGTATGTGGAATGAACTATCAGAGGAAGTGGTAGATGCAGGTACTGTTACAACATTTAAAAGACATTTGGACAAGTACATGCATGAATAGGAAATGTTTAGAGGGATATGGGCCAAATGCAGGGAAATGGCATTAGTTTAGTTTGGGAAACCTGGCTGGCATGCACGGGTTGGATTGAAGGATTTGTTTCAGTGCTGTATGACTCAATTTCAACCTTCTATAAGGGCAGTCATTTACACTGGCTACTGCAGAGAGAACAGCAATGCATTAAATTTATTACTTAATTAGTACAATTACAGACAGAAATTGAGTGCTATTTCTAAATTTGAAATCTAATTAGTAAAATGAAATGCAATAAAGATGGCAGGGCAAGTATGTGTTGCAGCTGTAGGTTGTGGGATCTGGTGATATCCCAGCTTCAAGTTGATGAGCTGCAATCTGAGCATTTGCTTGTGCACTTTATCAGAGAGGTGTTAGAACACAGAACTGTACAGCACAAGAACAGGCCCATCAGCCCACCATGTTGGTACCTACCATGATGCTATTCCAAATTAATCCCATCTGCTTGCACATAGTGTGCATCCCTCAATACTGTACCTGTCCACATTCTACTAATTTGTTTGTTCTTTTGAAGTTAGGTATTTCCCACCTCAAAATTCACAGTACTTTTATGTTTCATAAGATGGGCTGCTGTGAAATTGTGGTCTGTACACAGTAGTAAGACATCATGAACTCCATGAAAAACCTTCCTCCACATTAACAAAGAGCCATGGTGGATAATTGTTCCTGTCCGCTAATTCAATATCCATGTTGCTCCTGTTTCTTTTATTCGATCATCTCTAGCTTACCTCTCACATCTGTTGTGTGGTAGTCAAAAGTTTCAAGTTCCTAGGAGTAAATTTCACTTATGATCTATCCTGATCCATCCATGTCGATGCTACAGTCAAGAAGGTAAACCAATGCCTCTACTTCTTCAGAAGGCTAAGGAAATTCAGCATGTCCACAATGACAATTTTTTATGGATGCACCATAGAAACAACACCAAGCAGATGCATCACAGCTTGGTACAGCAACTGCTCTGTCCAAGACTGCAAGAAATTACACAGAGTTGTGAACTCAGCTAAGCTCATCATGAAAGCAAGCTTTCCTTCCAACTACTCTGTCTACACTTCCTTCTGTCTCAGGAAAGCATCCAACACAATCAAAGACCCTTCCCATATTTTCGAGTTATATTCTCTTCCATCCTCTTCTATCGGGTAGAAGATACAAAAATTTGAAAATGTACCATCAGATTTTGAAAAAACTTCTTCCCCACTGTTATCAGACTTATGAATCAACCTCTCATATATTAATGTTGATCTTTCTCTGCACCTTCTCTGTAGCTGTGACACATTCTGTTCAGTTACCCTGATGTACTTACGATTTGTCTGGTTAGTACGCAAAACAATACTTTCTTTTACTGTATCTCTGTGCATGTAACAATAACAAATCAAATCAAAAGATGCTGTTACTGTTTATTCGTGGTGGTGGGGGGGGGAGTGCACTGCTTTGTACTGGTTGGTGTCAAGTTTTGTGGGTATTGTTGGAGCTGCACTAGTCTGCAAAAGTAGGGAAGTATTACATTGCCCCTCCAATTTGCATCTTGTAGACAGTGGATAGGCTTTGAGGTGTCAGGAGATGAATTACTTTTTCCAAGTTCCTAGCCTCTGGCCTGCTCTTGATGCTGCAGTGCTTACATGGTCAGTCCAGTTCAGTTTCTGGTTGGTGGGTAATCAGGATGTTGTTTGTGGGGGAGTCAATGACTGTAATGCCATCGAATATCAATGGATGATGTTAGACTCTTTGGTGAAGATGACCATTGCCTGACACATTGCCTTCACTTCCTATTTCTCCACCCTTGAACACCACCCCTCCAATTGCAACTAGGATAGAATGCCCCTGGTCCTCACCTTCTACCCCAATAACCTCTGGATACAGTACATTGTCCTCTGCCATTTCCACCACATACAGTCAGACCCCACCACCAAGGAAATATTTCCCTCCCCACCCCTTTCTGCTTTCTGCAGAGACCATTCTCTCTGCGACTCCCTTGTTAGGACTATGTCCCCCACCAACCCATCCCCCCCAAAATCGACACCTTCCCTTGCTGCTACAGGATGTATAAAGCCTGCACCCACACTTACCCTCTCACCTCCATCAAAGGCCCAAAAGGATCTTTTCACATCCAGCAGAGATCTTCCTGCACATCCACCCATCTCATCCACTGCGTCCACTGCTCTTGATGTAGTCTCCTCTACATTGGGGAGGCAGGATGCCAACTCATGGAGTGTTTCAGGAAACATGTCTTGGAGACATGCACAAAATAACTCAACCCCCTGTGGTCAACCACTTCAACTCTCCCTCCCACTCCCCCAAGGACGTGCAAGTACTGGGCCTCCTCCACCACCAAATCAAAGCCGTAGGCATACTGGAGGAGGACCACCTGATCTTCCTCCTTGGGACCCTTCAGCCACACGGCATCAACATTGGCTTCACTAGCTTCCAAATCTCCCCTCTCCCCAACCTCATCCCAGATCCTGAGTCAGCACGCCCTTTTGACCTGTCCTACCTGCCCATTTTCCTTCCCATCTATCCACTTCACTGTCCCCAACGATCTATGACAAATACCCCCCACCTGCATCCACCTATCGCCTTGCCACCTACCTTCTCTCCAGGCCCATCACCACTCCTCTATTTATCTCTCGTCCCCTTCCCCCTCCACATTCTTGATGAAGCGCTTATGACCCAAAATGTTGACTCTTCTGCTCCTCAGATGCTGCCTGACCTGCTGTAGTTTTCCAGCGCCACCTTTTTTGACTCTGCCTCTCCAGCATCTGCAGTCCTCATTTTCTTCTTTGCCTGTAACTTGTGTGGCCTGAATGTTACTTGCCACATGGCAGCTGTAGCCTAGTTACTGTCCACATCTTGTTCCATTTGGACTGATTCAGTATCAATGGTGAATGATAATGTATATTATGAGCTTCTTGATGAATATCACCATTTCTGAGCTTATGTGGAGGGAAGGGATGAAGCAGCTGAAGACACTGTCCTGAAGAACCTCTGCAGTGATGACTTGGAGCTCAGCTGACTGACCTCAAACAATCATAACCAGCTTTCTATGAGCCAGGTATGACTCTAACCAGTAGAGAGTTTCCACCTGGAATCATAGAAACATGGATCCATGACAGAATAGATGAGGCCCTTTGGCCCATCGAGTTTACAGAACTTAGGCCATGTTTGTGAATGTTATAACACTTCAAGTGCTCATCTAAATATGAGGTTTCCCACCTCAGCTGCCCTCCCAGATAATGCATTCCAGACATGCAGCACATTCTGGGTGCAAATTGTTTTCCTAATACCTTTCACTTTACAGCCTTCCCCTTGTTGGTGACCTTTTGAAGGAAACAGCTGCTTTGTATCCATGTCGCTCCTAATCTTGTATATGTCCGTCACGTCTCCCTCATCCTCTCTGTTCCAAAGAAAAACAACCTGAGCCTATCCAGCCTATCTTTATACTTAAAATGCTCCGTCCTAGGCAACATCTTAGTGAATCTCTTTTGCATTCCCACCAGTGCAATGGTGCAATCACATCCTTCCTAGTAGGGTGACCAGAACTGCAGACATTACTTCAATTGTTGCCTGACCAATGTTTTGTACAGCTCTCAATTACCTCCGTGCCCTTATAATTTGTGCTACCATTGATAAAGGCAAGTGTCCCATGTGCTGCCTTAACTTTCCTATTAACCTGTCCTGCTGTCATCCGGAATGTGTGTGTAACCACCCCAAGATGTCTCTGAGTTTCTTACTGCCCTGCATTTCATTGAGTACTCTCTTGTCTTGTTACCTCTTTCAAAATGTAACATCTCACCAGGGTTAAATTCTATTTGTCATGGATTTGCCCATCTGATGAATCTGTTTATATCCTTCTGTAGTCTAAGATGTTCTTCCTTAGTCAATCTTCACATCATTCACAAACTTGCTTTTCACTCCTCACACCTCCCCTCCATCCCATATTCTCATTTGTATTGTTTGTGATAAAAATAACAACAAATACTAGACCCAGCATTGATCAATGTGGTGTGCCTGTGGACCTCAGCCTCCAATCAAAAGAGCAGCCTTTTACCACTATCCTCCATCTGCTGCCATTATGTCAATTTTGAATCCAACTTGTCAGTTATTATTCAATCCCGTGTGCTTTTACCTTCATTTTCAGTCTTCCATGTTGGACTTTGTTAAATGCTGTGCTGAAATCTCTACAAATCAGATTAACTGCATTGTCTTCATCTACACACTGGGTCACCTCATCAAAATATACAATGAGATTTGTGAGGCATGATGTCCATCTGACAAAGGCATGCTGACTACTCCCAATTAACTCTTGCCTGTCTAAATGGAGATAAATTTCCTGCCTCAGAATTTTCTCCAATGTTTTCCCTAACACTGACGTAAGACCCACTGTTACATGGTTCCCTCAACAATTTCTATCACGCTTCTTCAGAAGTGGAATCACATTAGCTGTCCTCCAGGATGTAACAGACCGTACTATTTGCCTGGTTATTCTCTTCCTCTTGATTTGAGATACAATGAAAAGTATTATTTTGAATGTTTTCCAGACAAATCATATCTTACATGAATACATCAGGGTACATCTTACATGAGAGCATAGTGCAGAATATAGTGTTACATTTACAGAGAAGATACAGAGAAAGGTCAACTCTGAGAGATATATGAGAGGTCTGTTCATAAGCCTGATAATAGTGAGGAAGAAGCTGTTCTTGAATCTGTTCGTACAAAATTTTGTATCTTCTACTTGGTGGAGTAGTGCTTAACCAGGATGGGAAGAACCTTTGATTATGTTAGCTATGGGCAGCAGGAAGTATAGATGGAGTCCATAGAAGGAGGGCTGGTTTTTGTAATGGATTGGCTGTGTTCACAACTAACTGTAATTTTTTCTAGTCTTGAGAATTTTTTCTAGTCTGTGATGCATGGGGATGGGATACTTTCTATGGTGCATCTAGAAAAATTGATTGAGTCGTTGTGGTCATGCCAAATTTCCTTCTGAGGAAGTAGAAGCATGCGTGTTTTTTGACATAAGTGTAAAATATCTTGGCATTGTCCCTAATCTAGCCACCTTGAGTCCACCCCTGCACTTTCTATACTCCTCTCGGAACTCTGTTAATTTGCAGTGATTCCCATTGACTCTAATTTGCTTGGGCCCTTTGATGCCACACTTGACCAAATGCTGCCTTGATGTCAGAGGCTGTCACTGTCATCTGAACTCTTGAATTCAGCTCTTCATGTTTGAACCAAGGCTCTAACTAGGTGAGAAACTGAGTGAATCTTGTGGTATCTAAACTGAGCATTAGTCAGCAAGTTATTGCTTGAATAGTGATGACAATTTTACTCATGATTTAAAGTCGGTCAGTTATTGGTCGGAGTTGGAATTTTCCTGATTTATGTGTACCTGACATACATGAGCAGTTTTCCACCTTGTTGGGTCCATATTGTATTATAGCTCTACTAGAATGGCTTAGTTAGATTGTGGCATGTTCTGGAACCTAATTCTTCAGTACATTTAATGGAATATTGTCAGGATCCACTGGCTTTGCAGTATCCAGTGCCCTTAGCCATTATTTTATTCACATGTGAAAAGTGAATGTCAAGGGCTGCCACTCTCACTTCACCTCTGGAATCCTGCACTTTGTACTTTATTATTTCGTAATATCACAAGAGTATATAGAATTGGCTGAAGATTGGGATCTGTGAAACTAAGTGTCGTTAGTGCGAGCAGCTTATCTAATGCATCCTTTTCAATTTTAGATTTTTCAAGTCCCTTAAAATCCTTCTTTTTGGAGTATTCATTGAGCATCCCAGCTATGCCCCTGCTTGCATGATAAGGCATAACAGGCTTCCTGAGAGCTTTCAATATCAGACACACAACCCCTCTTCAACAAGCTCTAAATGAAGGTTGTAATGGCTTAGCTGGAGGACAATTTCAGTCATACCTCCTGACTTGACAAGACATAAAGTAGACTTCTGTTAAAATGTAACCACAGCTTTACATTTCAGTACATTCCTGCAGTTACTATTTATATTGAACCCAGGTCCCTGTGAGGCAGCAATGTTAACCACTGAGCCACCATACCACCTACATTGTGATTTTGATAAAATGAAACATCCCATAACACTTCATAGAAGTGCTATATACCAAAGTACGATACTAAACCGCAAAAGGATGTGGTCAAATAACTAAAAGCTTGGTCAAAATGATAGGTTTTAAGAAGTGCCTTGAAGAAGGAAAGTGAGGTGCATGGAGGGAATCCCAGAGTTTCCCAGACAGCTGATAATCACTCTACCATTGATGGCTATTCTCATAATTGAGAATGAACAAGAGGGCACAATTAAAGGAGTATATCTGAATCGTCAAGTCGAGAGGTAAAAGACATGTGAGGCTCAAAGGTAGAAAACCTTTCGCAGATGACATCAAAATTGGAGGTGGAATGGACAGCGAAGAAGTATACCTCAGGTTACAATCAGATAGGCCAATGGGCTGAGAAGTGACAGATAGAGTTTAACTTAGATAAATGCAAGGTGCTGCACTTTGGAAAAGCAAATCAGGGCAGGACTCAGAAACTTAATGGTCCTCGGGAGTTCTGCTGAAGAAATATATTGGAGTGCAGTTTTATAGTTCCTTGAAAGTGGAGTTGTAGGTTGATAGGATAGTGAAGAAGGTGTTTGATATGCTTTCCTTTATTGGTCAGAGCATTGAGCATAGGAGTTTGGAGGTCATGTTGCGGCTGTACAGGGCATTAATTAGGCCACTTTCGAATATTGCATGCAATTCTGGTCTTCTTCCTATCGGAAGGATGTTGTGAAACTTGAAAGAGTTTAGAAAAGATTGACGAGTATGTTGCCAGGGTTGGAGGATTTGAGCTATAGGGATAGGTTGAATAGGCTGGGGCTGTTTTCTCTGGAGTGTTGGAGGCTGAGGGGTGACCTTATAGAGGTTTATAAAATTGTGAGGGGTGTGGATAGGATAAATAGTCAAAGATTTTTCCCTAGGATGGGGGAGGTTAGAACTAGAGGGCATAAGTTTAGGTGTGAGGTGAAAGATATCAAAGACTTTTTCACTCAGAGGGTGGTGCATGTATGAAATGAGCTGCCAGAGGAAGTGGTGGGGACTGGTACAATTACAGTATTTAAAAGGAATTTGGATGGGTATATGAATAGGTTTAGAGGGATATGGGCCAAGTGCTGGCAAATGGGGCTAGGTTAGGTTAGGATATCTGGTTGTCATGGACGAGTTTGACCGAAGAGTCTGTTTCCGTGCTGTACATCTCTATGACTCTATGAGTGACTAGGACCTGTGGGCACAACCTTACAGTAAAGGAAAGACCTTTTTAGAATGGAGATAATGAGAAACTTCTTCAGCCAGAGGGTTGTGAATCTATGGAATTCATTACCACAGAAGGATGTGGAGGCGAGATCATTGAGTATGTTTAATATTAAGATCAATATTTCTTGAGTAACAAGGGGATCAAAAGTTTTGGGGAGAACGGGGTTTAGAAATTTATTAACCATGATTGAATGGCAGAGTAGACTTCACGGGCTGAATAGCCTAATTTGTGCTGTTCTATCTTATGGTCTTACTACCATACATGTACATTCAGTCACTACTACAATCTATTTCACTCCATTTACTCCTGCCATAGAACATCTCCATTTTTCTTAGGAAAGTCGCAACAACATGTCTGCAATTACATTATCTTGTCCTGCCATGTGAAAATTTTCAAATCGATTGGTTGCATTAATGAGTTCCATCTAAACAGTCTGGAATTTATGTGCTTAAATTTCTCCAAAAACTTTAAACGATTATGATCAGTATTTATAATTGTCTCAGACACATTACTGGCAATATAAATGTTGAAATGTTGTAATGCCAGCACCGAGCTGAGGATTTCCTTCTCAATCATGGAGTAGTTCTGTTGATGAGTATTCAGTTTACTGGTAAAATACCCAATCGGTCTTTCCATTTTTTTCATCATCCTCTTATAAGAGTGCAGCACTGACACCCACATCACTGACATCAATATCCACCTTGAATGGCTTTGCGTAATTAGGTATGGTTAGCACTGGGACAGTGGCTAACATATCTTTCAGGCTGTCACATACCTTCTGAAAGTCCACTGTGATTTTCTGTCATTCTTCAATAAATCAGTGAGTGGAGTAACCACAGTGCTATTATTCAGTATGAACCTCTGATAAAACCCACTGAATCTCAGGAATCGTAGTACTGTTGTCTTCATCAATGGTATGGGAAACTCCCAATAAAATTTCTTTATAAAATAACCCAATAAAATAACCCACTCCTATCCCAGTGGGTTATCGGTTCATGTCCAATAACTTGGCTTAGGAATGTGACATGGGCATTTGCAAATTCACTTTTGGCCAGGTTGACGTTAAGCTTGCCTTTTCAAGTCAATTGAACAATTCCAATAGATGCAAATGTTTATTCCATGTGTGACTAAAAATCATACACCACATTTTTGGGTAATCCAGAAATGACATTATTGATTAATCTTTGAAATGTGACTGGCACATTTCACATACCAAATTGCATGACTTTAAACAGGCATGATCTATTCATGTTATGAAAGCCATAATTATCATTGCTGTTCAGATAAATGTACTTGCCAGTATTCTTTGAGTCAGTCCAACTTTGAAATATAAGTCCCATCTTCTAAATACAGTCTTCCAAATGTGGAATTGGATATGAATCAGACTTTGTTAATGCATTGACTTTGTGATATTTGGGTACCATCTCAGTTTTGTACCTCACTTCAATTAAGTTGTCTTTGAACATGTGTTCAATTTGTTTTTTAGCATGTGCCAACTTTAAGAGTGTTAAGTTTATAAGGATGTTGCTTAATTGGAATACATTTCCTATATCTACATCATGCATAACTAGATTAATATTTCCCAGCTTATTCCCACATATCTCCCCATGTAATTATAATAACTCTTTCAGGTCATTTTGATTTTCCTCTCTAAGGTAATTGTAATGATTAAGATCAAGTTGACCTCGTCAAACATGATGTGCTTTATTGGGACCGTTAACCTGGGTCGAAAAGGGTGGTGCTGGAAAACCACAGCAGGTTGGGCAGCGTCCGAGGAGCAGGAGAGCCAACATTTTGGGCATAAGCATCAGGATCGTGGAGGAGGAAGGGGGATGAGAGATAAATAGGAGGATGGGGTTGGGCCTGGGGGGGTGTACGTTAGGTGGAAAGGCGATGCAGTTGTCATAGGTCGGTGGGGAGGGTGGAGTGGATAGGTGGTAAGGAAGGTGAACAGGTAGGACAGATCACGAGGGTAGTGCCAAGTCGAAGGATTGGATCTGGGATGAAGTGGGGGAGGGGAGATTTGGAAACTAGTGAAGTCAGGGTTAATGCCGTGTGGTTGAAGATAAGGCATTGTTCTGCCAGTAGGCAGGTGGCTTTGATTTGGCAGTGAAGGAGACCCAGGACTTGCATGTCCTTGGAGAAGTGGGAGAGGGAGTTGAAGTGGTCACCCATAGGGTGGTGGCATTGTTTGGTGCATGTGTCCCAGAGATGTTCCCTGAAACGCTCCATGAGTTGGCGTCCTGTCTTCCCAATGCAGAGGACATCACATCAAGAATAACAGGCACAGTAGATGAGGTGGGTGGATGTGCAGGAAAATCTCTGCTGGATGTGAAAAAATCCTTTGTCAGAGGTGAAGGGGGAGGAAAGCCTTCGCTAACCAATGTAATCAAGAGATTCCAAACTCCTTAGTTGAGAATTGACTCTGATTTGGCTGGCCACAGCCAGTGCACTTGGCATTAGTGAATAAAGTGTGACTTGGTGACAGGACCCAGCTTCTATTCTGTTGATTCAGGGTTAAGGCTCCACCTGGGCCTCTGTGTATGGGCCAGCAGTGCTATGTGCAGGTTGAAAGTGCCATGTGTAAGCTAAAGATGCTCTGTGTGTGAGCCAAAGAAGCTCCATGTATGCAAGTTAAAAATGCTCCACATGTGTAAGCCAACAGTGTCCTTTCTTATTTTAAAGTCAGATGTGTAGTGGTTGTTCCAAGTGTGATGTAACTGGTCAAACCACTCAGCTTTAAGCAAAACAAAATTTATTTAGACACTACAGTTGAAACACTAACAAAAGAAAATGTAGTTTAGAATAAGTTAACTATTGGAAAACTTACCTGACCCAATACAGCAACCATTACTAATTAACTGATCCAATACATTAACATCCCTAAACACAACTGTGTTTCTTGCAAAGTCATAGAGTCAAAGAGATGTACAGCACGGAAACAGATCCTTCAGTCCAACTTGTCCATGCTGACCTAAATTAATCTCATCCCATTTGCCAGATTCTTGCAGGCAGAAGGGAACAACTTTGAGAGAGAGATGTCAGAGGAATTCCCGACTGAAGTTTGCATCTCCACTGAACTGTCACATCTTGTGAATGCTACAGCAAAAACAAACTGGAAAAAAAACTGAACTGGGAGAACTGGCCAGTCCCCTTCCATTGGTAAACAAGACTCTTTGATACCTGTGCCTTAGAAGCCTCTCTTTAAAAAAAGCTATGGACAAAATAATCTTCTTAAAGTGACAGCATTGTCACATCTCCCTCCTAAAAAAATATACAAAGATGATTCAATTTAAACCCCATACTCCTACTTTGTTATTACAATACAATGCATAGATATTACATTGACTCTAAGCAGGCAAACGTTCATTATTACATTCTATTTCAGTCCATTTACTTCTGCCAATGAATGCCTCCAAGTTTTCATCCAAGTCTCTATGATGCCTTGGCAATTATGTTTTCTCATCCTGCCACATGTATAATTTTCAAATTAAGTGGCTGCAGTAATAAGCTCCTTCTAAACAATTTGGAATTTTTCGAGTCATAGAGATGTACAGCACGGAAACAGATCCTTCAGTCCAACTTATCCATGCTGGCCTAAATTAATCTCATCCCATTTGCCAGCACTTGGCCCATATCCCTCTAAACCCTTTCTATTCATGTACTCATTCCTTAAATTTCTCCAAAAACCTTAATGGATTATGATTAGTATCTACGATTGTCTCAGATACATTACTGGCAATATAAATGTTGAAATGTTGCAACGCCAACACGGAACTCAAGGTCTCTTTCTCAATTGCGGAATATATACATTGATGAATCAGGTCATGCCAGATCTTTCAGTGGGAGAGCACTTCGGTGACAGTGATCACAACTCTGACCTTTACTAGAGTCATGGAGAGGGATAGGAACAGATGGAATGGAAAAGTATTTAATTGGGGGAGGGGGAATTACAATGCTCTTAGTCAAGAACTGTGGAGGATAAATTGAGAGCAGATATTCTTAGAGAAATGCACGATAGAAATGTGGAGGTTATTTAGGGAGCACTTGCTGAATAGGTTTGTCCCACTGAGGCAAGGAAGGGAAGGTAGGGTGACAAGAGTTGTGGAACATTTAGTCATGAGGAAGAAGGAAGCTTACTTAGGGTTGAGGAAGCAAGGATCAGACAGGGCTTGAGAGGGTTACAAGGTAGCCAGGAAGAAACTGAAGAATGGACTTATGACAGCTAGAAGGGAGCATGAAAAAGCTTTGGCAGGAAACCCCAAGACATTCTACAGTTACATGAGGAACAAGAGGATGGCCAGAGTGAGAGTAAGGCCAGTCAGAGATAGTGGAGGGAACTTGTACCTGGAGTTGGAGGATGTAGGAGAGAGCCTTAATTAATTCATTGCTTCAGTATTCACTCATGAGAAGGTCCTTGTCATTTGTGAGGACAGTGTGAAACAAGCTAATAGACTCAAACAGGTTGATATTAAGAAGAGAATGTGCTGGAAATGTTGAAAAACATGATGATAGATAAGCCCCCTGGGCCAGATAGGATATACCCGAAGTTTCTACGGGAATTGCTGAATCTTTGCATGCTCACTGTCCACTAGAGAAGTACCAGATGATTGGAGGGTGACAAATGTTATTCCCTTGTTGAAGAAAGGGAACAGGGATAACCCTGGAAATTACAGACCAGTCAGTTTTACATTGGTGGTGGGCAAATTATTGGCGAGGATTCTGAAAGACAGGATTTATGATTATTTGGAAAAGCATAGCTTGATTAGAAATAGTCAGCATGGCTTTGTGAGGGGCAAGTCATGCCTCGCAAACATTTTGAATTCTTTGAGGATGTGACAAAACACATAGATGAAGGTAGAGCAGTGGATGTAGTGTTTATGGATTTTAGCAAGGCATTTGATAATGTTCCCCTTGGTTGGCTCATTCAGGAAGTAAAGAGGCTTGGGATACATCAAACTTTGGCCGGCTGGATACAGAGTTTGCTAGCGCATAGTAAACAGAGGGCGGTAGTAGATGGAAAGTCATCAGCCTGGAGCTCGGTGGCCAGTGGTGTTCCACAGAGATCTGTTCTGTGACCTCTGCTCTTTGGGATTTTTATAAATGACTTGGATGACGAAGTGGAAGGGTGGGTTAGTAAGTTTGCTGATGACATGAAGGTTGGTGGAGTTATGGAGTGTTGGCTTTCATTAGCTAGGGGATTGAGTTTAAGAGCTGTGAGGTTATGCTGTAGCTCTATAAAGCTCTGGTTAGACCACACTTGGAATATTGTGTTCAATTGTCGTCACCTCATTATAGGAAAGACATGAAAGCTTTACAGAGGGTGCAGAGGCGATTTACCAGGATGCTGCCTGGACTGGAGGGCATGTCTTATGAAGAAAGGTTGAGGGAGTTAGGGCTTTACTCATTGGAGTGAAGAAGGATGATAGTTGATTGATAGAGGTGTACAAGATGATGAGAGGCATAGATAGATTGATAGCCGAAGAGTTTTTCCCAGGGTGGAAATGGTAATCACAAGGGAGCATAATTTTACGGTGTTTGGAGGAAGGTTTAGGGGGATATGCCAGAGGTAGGTTCTTTACACAGAGAGTGGAATGCCCAGCCAGCAGTGGTAGTAGAGTCAGATTAATTATGGACATTTAAACGACTCTTAGATAGGCACATGGATGATAGTAAAATGTAGGGTATGTGGTGGGTTAGTTTGACCTTACAGTAGGATAAAAGGTCGACACAACATTGAGGGCCAAAGGCCTGTACTGTGCTGTACTGTTTTATGTTTAATGAATTATGTTCATGGTCTTGGAGAAGTATCTGATAGGTCTTTCTGTCTTCTTGTCGTCGTTTTGTAAGCGTACAACACTTATTTCCTCATCACTCACATCAAAAGCCACCTTGAATATCTTCGCGTAATTAGATGTGACTCATTCTGGGGCAGTGATTAACCCAGCTTTCAGGTTGTCAAATGTCTTCTTACAGTCTGCTATCCATTGTAATCTTTTGTATTTCTTCCATCAATCAGTGAGTGGAGCAACCACTCTGCTAAAATTTGGCACGAATCTCCAATAAAACCCACTCAATCCCAGGAATTGCAGTACTACTCTCTTCATCAATGATATCGGAAACTCAGCCATAACCTTTGTTTTTACGTTCCGGGGTGCCATCTGTCCATGTCTGATATCATGGCCCAGGAACGTGACTTGAGTTTAGCAAATTCACCCCAGGATATCACTATGCCTACCTCCCGAAGTCAATCGAATAATTCCAATTTGAATAAAACAATGACAAATCTTCCTTTGTGTGACTAAAAATCAGCAGGTCGTCAATCCATCATTGGGTAATCCAGAAATGACTTCATTGGTTAGTCTTTGAAATATGGCTGCAGCATTTTTCATACCAAATGGCATGATGTTAAATTCGGTGTTACGAAAACCGAAATTGTAATCGTTCTTTCGGATAAAGGTACCTGCCAGTATCCTTTGAGTAAGTCAAACTTTGAAATATAAATTGCTTATCCCATCTTCTCCATACAGACTTTCAAACGTGGAATCAGATATGAATCATTCTTTGTAACTGCATTGACTTTGCAATAGTCTTCACATAACCATTGGGTCCAATCTGGTTTTGGCACCATTACTACTGGAGCTCACTTTGATTGTGTTGTATTGGAGTGTGCATTCAATCGGTTTTAAACCTGTGCCAACTTTTGAGGGTTTCAGTGTTTCTTAATTGGAACAGCATGTCCTATACCTGCATCATACATAACCAGATGAATACTTCCCAGCTTATTCACACATATCTCCATGCATGATAGTAATAACTCTTTCAGGTTATTTTGATTTTCCTCTGGAAGGTAACTCAATAATTTATCCCAATTTTTGAGAACTTTCTCATTGTCCAATTTAATTTGAAGAATGTCCAAATCAGAATCATCTGAATTTGATACTTCAGTTTGTGTGCAGCGACACATTCTTGTTTTGCTTTCCTTCCCTAACAAAATATCTTTTGAGCGTATTCACATGACACACTCTGTGAGACTTGTTTCTATCTGGAAAACCAAAATTGTACCCTTATCAAATAGTTCACGTCAATCAATCTCCTTTAGATTTGATAAGATCCACTGAAAGTAAATGCACACTTTATCTCTGTTAGCAAAGTTGAGTTTTTGATTTCTTGTCTGCTTCTTGTTACATCATATGCTATGGTACTTTTAAATGCTGTCCAGCCAACTCGCATGCTTTATTTAACCGTTTCCTAAAATTTGGGACATAGTCCAAGCATGTAGTTTCTTAATTCTGACTCACTAAATTCTTGTTAATTAAATTCACCTCCTGACCAAAAACTATTTCAAATGGACTAAATTTGGTCATTAATTTGGTGCATCCCTAATGGCAAAAAGTACGAATGGTATTCCTTTGTCCCAATCATCTGGATAGTCTTGACTGTCAGCCACAAGGTCTTTAAAGTGTGATGCCACCTTTCTAACACTTTGTATGCTTCTGCATAGCATGCAATAGGTTTGAATTGTTTTATTCCAGGCTATCCATATCTTCCCTGAATAATTTTGATGTAAACTTTGACCTTTAATCTGATTGTATCTCTGCAGGTAGTTTGTATCTAGTGAAAAATTTGATTAACACTTTTACAATCCTTTTAGCTGTGACATTGTGTCATGGGATGGCTTTGGAAATCTAGTGGACACATTCATTACTGTCCACAAATATTGATTTCCACTTTTTGTTTTAGCTTGGAGTCCTACACAGCCAATTAAGACCTTTGTAAAAGATTCCTCAAATGCAGGAATGATATTAAAGATGCGGGTTTCATTTCTGACTGAGGTTTTCCAATTACCTGACAAGTATGGGATTTCTAGCAAAAGTCAACTATGTCCTTATGCAATCCAGGCCAGTTTAAACATTTTTGAATGTTAGCTTGCATTTTTCTTACCCTTAAATTACCTCCTACTGATAATTCATATGCTACCCGCAACACCTCCTTTTTACAACCCACTGGTAATATAACTTGATGAACTTCAGCCGACTGAATATTTGATGGTCTCTATTTCCTTATCAAGACATCATTTTTAAGATAATAAAATTCCAGAATACACTCAGATTATATTTCTGTGTATGTTCTTTGATACAATTGCTTCAGATTTTCATATTTCAGCTCATTTTTCTGAGCTAACAATATCAACTTGGTCCTTCAGCTGTTCCTATTTTGGCTCAACCATTTGATTAAACATGGCCTTTGATAATTCTACTTCAGCTTCCTTATCTGCATTCTTTGACTCCTCATCCTGTTTCACCTGATGACTTTGTGACTTGTTATTCACACAGTCAGGACAAGACCAAGGTTACCCAGGGTTCCTGTAGTACCTTAGTGGCCTGATTTTCCACTTTTTTCAGCCACAGTAGGCAGCAGACCTATTTGTGATCCAGATACATTGTTATCAAGGACAAATTGTATTCCTGGAGCCAAGAGTTTCTTCAGTACTCCAACCACCACTTTTCACTAGACACTCCATTCTCGCTTTACATAATGGAGTACTTCTTGTTTCACCATGAATTCCATGTACTAACATAGTCCTTCTGAGTTACATATCTCCTCAACTCTCAACATCAAAGATTGACATGATCCCATATTACTTAATATTGTAATTACTTTACCTACTCCTTTTCCCTGTGTGAGTAAACCTTACTTGACCAGGATTCCTCCTTATATTCGTGAAACATCTGTAGGCTTCTGGCACAAGCTCATCTGCACTTATGATGGTGTTCTTCACCTCCTCATATTCCCCAGATACCTCCTCTGAAGTCATCCAAATACCTGGCCAGCTCTGCCTTCCAGCTTTTTTTGGATCAACAAAACCCACATAGTTAGTGACCACTTAATTTGTTTCGCCACTTTCTCAAGTGAAATGAAAAAGACTTCTACATCCTTCTTATCAAATTAAAGCAATGCTTGAATATGTTTAAACAGATCCCCACCAGAACCTTTAGTTATGATTGGTTTGCCCATCACTATCTTCTTCACCAAGCCTACATTCTACCTTCACCTCCATCCTATTAAGCTGACTTTCCTATTTAATTGCCAACTTATAAAGTTCAAACTCTCCCTCTTCCTCCCTATCTTCTCTCTCCTTTTCCCTTCCTTCTCTCTTATTTGCTTCCTTCTGCTAGGGCCTTCCTCTCCTTTTTTTCCCCTCTGCTTTTAACTGTTAAAACTGTTTCAGTTCCTTTTCATGTACATCTGCTTCATCTACAATTGAATGCTTGCTCTGATGGCATTTCCAGCAAAATTGGAATATTGCTGTAATTACCTTTCCTTTTCTCACTGACGAAGGCAACCCCAATTCCAGCTTGTCAGCCAATTCCAACAGCTTTGCTTTGTTCACCTTTTGTAATACCCCAAAGTCACTTCTTCCATCCCCAGGAAACCCTTAGTGACTGAAAGAGCCATTACTACACCAAGCACTGTTCAAACCAAACAAATTCAACATCCAGAATAAAAGACACTAACACCTGCCACTTGCTGTCTTTGACTACAACAACCCTAAACCCAAAGTGGAATTATATTTGTTATTGACCTGAGCAGATCCCCTCAAAGTATGTTTAGAAGGTAGACTAGACCCTACCTTTTCTTATTTTAAAGGCAGATGTGAGGGGGTGTTTCAGGTGTGATGCAATTGGTTAAAGCCATTCGGCTTTAAGCAAACAGGATTTAATTAAACAATGCAGTTGAAACATGAACAAAAGCAAACGGAATTTGGAATAAATTAGCTATTGGAAAACTTAACTGATGTGATACTGTAACTATTATGAATTAACTAATCCAATACAGTAACATTCCATAAATACACTACTTGGCAAAAAGGTAAAATCAAACATGAGTTCTTGCACGGAGGGAACAATTCAAGAGAGAGATTTCAGAAGAAAGTCAAAAATTCTCGACTGAAGCTTGCATCTCCCCTGGACTGTCACCTCTTGTGACTGCTGAGCTAAAACAAACTTGAAAAAACCTGAACTGAGACAACTGGCCAGTCCCTTTCCATTTTTAAAGTTTAATCTTTGGCACCTGTGCCATTATGGCCTCTCTTTAAAAAAAACAAGGACAAAATAACCTTCTGAAAGTGATAGCATTATCACAAGGGTGAAAATGCTTCACATTTGTAGGCTGACAATGCTCCGTGTGAGTCGACTGAAAAGGCTGTGTGAAGAAAAAATTAGAAGATTAGAATCTTCTCAACCGAACTGAATAGCCCCCGCCAGTGTACCGTGTGCTATAAATAAACTGCGACTTGGTATCGTGGCATTGCCTCTGTGCAGTTATTTCAATGTCAATGGGAGAAATTCAGAATCTGCCTGAAGAACATTCACGTGCAACTGTCATCTTGGTGTTGGGGGAAGCATTTCTGGCATCATTCCTCTATTTGGGAAGCCTGACTTATTTGACTCTGCTGTGGAGATTGGGCCCAGTCTGTCGAAAGAATGGAATTTTTTTTCTGGCAAATAACATTGAGGCAGATGAAAAGCCATTGCTTCAGACTGTGTGTGGAATCGCAGCATTTTTTCTGATACGGGACTTGACTTTTCCAGAGGCAGTAGACACTAAAATCTTCCAGGAGTTGACCGAGTTGTTTAAGGAATATTATGACTCCAGTCCTTCTCTAATCAACGAACGAAGAACAAAGAAAATTACAGCACAGGAACAGGTCCTTCAGCCCTCCAAGCCTGCGCCGACCCAGATCCTCTATCTAAAGCCTGTCACCTGTTTTCTAAGGATCTGTATCCTTCTGCTCGCTGCCCATTCAGGTATCTGTCTGGATATATCTTAAATGACGCTATCGTGACCGCCTCTACCACCTCCACTGGTGAGTTCCAAGCACCCACCACCCTCTGCATAAAGAACTTTGTACATACATCTCACTTAAACTTTTCCCCTCTCACCTTGAACTCATGACCCCTAATAATTGAGTCCGCCAGTCTGGAGAAAAGCTTCTTGCTATCTACTCTGTCTATTCCTCTCATGATTTTGTAAACCTTAATCAGGTCCCCTCTCAACCTGTCTTTCTAATGAAAATAATCATAAACTAATCACCCTCCTCCATATTAGGCAACATCCTGGTGAACTTCATCTGCACCCTCTCCAAAGCATCCACATCCTTTTGGAATTGTTAATCCAGTGCAATTTGCAGAGTAGGCAGCACTGGTCAGTCTTGGAAATGGTCATGAAGCCAAGTAGCAGCCTTTAGGGAAGTGAAAAAGCAACTCATCATCTAAGATGATGGTCCGCTATGATCTCAAGTGAGAAGTAGTGCTGACATGTGATGCCTTCCTGTAAGATATGGGGGGAGTGTCAGCTTACTGGTGGTCTAATGGATAGCAACGCCCGATAGCATATGCTCCCCAGACTTTGGCTGAAACTGAATGCAAGTATGCCCAGTTGGCGAAGGAGGTTTTGGTGGTAATCTTTGGTGTGAGGAAGTTCTACCAGTACCTTTACAAGTGGGAATTTGTCATTGTAACAGATCATAAACCTGCTAGGGCTACTGAAGGAAGACAAGGTGGTGCCACCCATAGCTTCTGGTGGAATTCAGTGTTACGTACTTGTTTTCAGTGTATACAGGTACAAGTTAGAAGACTGTCCAGGAAGCCAAGTGCCTTATGCAATTGCCTCGAGCCGCCTCCCACTGGCAGATACACCCCTGGTGGTGCTTCCCCTGGAAGAACATGTTTTGGTTTTAAATCCTCTGAACACCCTTCCAGTCACCCCGAACGATATCTGATTGTGGACACAAAAAGATCCTGCCCTAGCAAAACTGAAACAGCTGGTGGTAATGGGGGAAATAGAAGGTCCATCACAATCAGGATTGAAACCTTCCTGGACCTGGCAAGACCAGATACCTGTAAAGGATGGAATGTCACTGTGGGAAGCGAGGGTGATTGTCCCGAGTAAAGGTCACCGCCAGATACTGGCTGAACTCCACCCAGGTCATCCAGGGGTTTCCAAGACTAAGATGCTGACAAGAGCTATGTCTGGTGGCCAGGATTAGAGGCTGACATGGTTGTATTGCTGGGGCAATCCAGAGTGCCAATGAGGACAAAAATTGCCACTAGTAGCACCCTGACATTCATGAGAATGGCTGGGTAAACCATGGACTCAGTTGTATGTCAACTTTACTGGTCCTTTCATTGGCTCAGTGTTCCTGGTCCATTCAAAGTGTTTGGATGTGCATAAAGTTTATTCAGCAAACTCAGGGATGATGATTGAAAATCATTCACAATACATGGATTCCTGGAAATATTAGTCGCTGACAATAGAATATCATTTACTAACAGGGAACTTGAATACCTCAAGTCCAGTGACATTTGGCACATAAGGACAGCTCCATACCATCAGTCGTCCAATGGTTTAGAAGAAACAGCAGTCCTTACGTTGAAGGCAGGCTTAAAGAAGCAGCCAACAGCATCAACTGTGACCAAACTGTCCTGGTTCCTATTTGAATATATGACTATCCCACACGCAACAACAAGGGTAGCTCCAATGAAGTTGCTGGTGGAAAGAAGACTCAACACCAGGTTAAACCTGATATTTAGACCTGGGGCAGATGGTGAAATGGCAACAGGAATGCCAATGCCAGTCACATACCTCCTCTTAGTGAGAGAGACAGTAATCTAGAGGATGACGTTTGGTGCCGGGACTATGGAAATGGAGCTGGATTCAGTGAGATTTATGTGAGGTCAGATCCCATAACTTACAAAGTTCAGGTCAGCGATACAGTCCAGAACAAACATGTGGATCACCTGAAAAACCATAATTTCACAAACGGGCACTAGCAAAACATTCCTGGCCACTTAGAACAGCATGAGGGGCCCGGCAGAAACCGCAAGTACTCCCACTCCATCTAGTGTTGAGGAATCCTTAGAGACCGAAATGGATGCAACCTCGATACTGTTGCTACTAGAAGAAAAGGAGCCAAGAGAAGCTTCAAGTGATGGACTAGGCCTATATCCCTGGACTTAAGGGAGCGAGGAATGTAGTGATTGGGATCAGGTCAATCTCATCAACTACGAACTGCTTGATTGGGGTGTTAACCTGTGCCAACCAGGAAAGCCTTGGATGACGAATACAACCAGGAGATGGGATTTGAGGTTTGTCCTCATTTCCCTGTAAACTGTTTGAATGGTAGGGTTTGGGGGCAATTGCTCCTCTCCCTTGTAAAATTGCTGTCTCTTGTATGCAGCTGTAAATGTAACTGTTTGTTTGTTGTAAACTTTAGATTACTTTAGATTAGATTACTTTACAGTGTAGAAACAGGCCCTTCGGCCCAACAAGTCCACACCGACCCGCCGAAGCATAACCCACCCATACCCCTACATTTACCCCTTACCTAACACTACGGGCAATTTAGCATGGCCAATTCACCTGACCTGCACATCTTTGGACTGTGGGAGGAAACCGGAGCACCCGGAGGAAACCCACGCAGACACGGGAAGAACGTGCAAACTCCACACAGTCAGTCGCCTGAGGCGGGAATTGAACCCGGGTCTCTGGCGCTGCGAGGCAGCAGTGCTAACCACTGTGCCACCGTGCCGCCCAGGTTACGTATGTTTTTTCTTTTATTAAACAATATACAATTTACAAAACAATTAACAGTTATATACAAAGAAACAGCAGTTTTACAAGGGAACAGAATGGCAAACGTAAACATACGTAAACTGTTTTTGTAATTTGTTTAATAAAATAATACAACCAGGGAGATGGGATTTGAGGTTTGTCCTCATTTCCCTGAAAATTGGTTGAATGGTAGGGTTTGGGGGGCCTGGCTTTGCCATTCTGTTCCCTTGTAAAACTGCTGTTTCTTTGTATATAACTGTTAATTGTTTTGTAAATTGTATATTGTTTAATAAAAGAAAAAACATACGTAACCTGGAGATTTAGAGTCTCCTCAGTTTAGGGCATTGACTCTATGCTGGCTGGTGTTACAGTCAGTATGTTACTGTTAGTTTCTGCTTCTCTCTTTTTTGGAGGGGGAAACCTGATTTCTGAACTGGCTGAATTATTTAGCCAGTTTGTTAACTGGCATTCCTTTTAGTGAGGACTGATTGTTAAACTCCTGATGCACATAATGTGTTTCAGGTGTAGCTCAGTTCTCATTAGTGGATTGTTGTTTCACTGGCTGGTTACAGCCTGTGTATTACCCTTTTCGAGAAAAGGATAATGTTAATTTTGTGGTAGGGCTTAGCCCTTGGACTCTGGTTTTCTTTGGATTTTTTTTGTATGTGTATTCACTTTTTATTGGTGTTTGGACTGACCCCTTGTGGAAGACATACATTTTACCAGAGGCGCTGCTCCTGTGGGGAGGCCTAGCCCTGGGACTGGGCCTCTGAAGATTGAACACCTGTGTGTGTGCGCGCGTGCTGGGAGGAGAGCACTTGCTGTATCCTGGAGTTTGGGAGAACACCTTTCCTTTGGGAGTGGACCAAACCCCTGTGAGTTAACTGCACCTGTACAATGTACTGTTCCTGTGAATGGGCTTGGTTTTCCAAGGCTGGGCCAGGACTCCATGGAGACTGAACACCTGTGCTGTGGGGTGTGTATTTGCTGCCTTCAGGAGTGGACTCTGCCCTTGGTTGCGGATTCTGTTTTTAGCAATGGACTCTGCAGTTTGGAGTGGACTCTATTTCCGACAATGCACATTGTATACTGGAGTGGACTCTTCCTGGAAATGGATTCTATATTTTGAAGACTGTATAGATTTGGACTGTGTACCCAGAAAGGACACCTGTTTTTTTGGTAATTAACTGTATTGTGGTGTTTCCTGGGTCCATCACCTGCACTGTCTTGTGTGTCCCTGGGTCTGGCAGGCCTTGCTGTGAGCTGGGAGGCTCATGGGTCGTCCTGAAAGCTGTCACCATGAGAGCCAGAGGGTGGGTAGGCTATCTTGTGAACCTGAAGGTTGGTAGGTTGTCCCGAAAGCCGGAGGGTGGGTAGGCCACCCTGATGCCAGTCGCGCTGAGAGCCAGATGGTGGGCATGCCGTTCTGAGCACTGTCGTCCCGAGAAGGGGTAATCGAGACGGGCTGTCCTAGAGATGGTCGAAAGGTGTGTCAGAGCAGCCGAGAGCCAGAAGGTGCGGGCTGAGATCCAGAAGGTTTGTGGGCTACCCTGCATGCTGTCGTCCCAGGGAAGGGGACGGGCTGTCCTAGAGGTGGCCAGAAGGTGTGCCAGGATAACCCACTGGCCGGAGGCGCATTGGGGATGGGTGAGAGCCCCATGGTTCGTAGGGGCAGACCGATAGCCAGAAGGCGGGTAGCCATCCTCAGCACTGTCACCCCGGGCAGGTACCGGGGCGGGCTGCCCCAGAGATGGTCGAAAAGTGCTGAGGGTGGCTAGTGAAGCCGGAAGGTAGGTAGGCCATCCTGACTGCTGTCACCCCGGGCGGGTACCGGGGCAGGCTGTCCTTGAGGTGGTCGAAAGGTGTGTCATGGCGGATTGAGAACTGGAAGGGGCATGGGGTGGACCGAGAGCTGGAAGGCACGTAGGGGCGGGCTGCCTTAGACTGGCTGGAAGGTGGGAGGGACGGGGTCTTGCTGGGTCTGTATTGTATGCACTGTTTATGTAACTGGATTGTCTTATATATAAAGGTCACTTGGTGTCTTTTTATATTTGAAACTGGGATTTGTGGTTTGTCCTCATTTCCCTGTAAACTGGTCGAACGGTAGGGTTTGGGGTCTGGCTTTCACAGCTAAAAGGATTGCTTAAGAGTCACACAAGATTTTCACTTGATACAGACTACCTAAAGAGAGACACAATCAGATCAAGTTTTACATCAAAATTATTCAGGAAAGTTAAGGATAGCTTAGGAATAAAACAAATCAAATCCTTTGTGAACCATTTTTTAAAAAAAAAATCACAGGAAGCATTAGAATGGTGGTATCAAACCTTAAAGACCACTTTGAGGGCGTACAGGAATTCCATTCCTAGAGATGGTCGAAAGGTGTGTCAGAGCAGCCGAGAGCCAGAACCAGCGGGCAGAGATTCAGAAGGTTTGTGGGCTACCCTGCACGCTGACGTCCCAGGGAAGTGGCAGGGCTGTCCTAGAGGTGTGCCAGGATAACCCAGGCGCACAGAGGCCTGGTCACACACGCACACCACATCCCCCCAACGCCGCGCCCCCCCACCACGCCGCGCCCCCCCCCACGCCGCGCCGCCCCCCCCCACGCCGCGCCGCCCCCCCCCACGCCGCGCACCCCCCACGCCACGCCGCCCTCCCAGGCCGCGCCCCTCCCAGGCCGCGCCCCTCCCAGGCCGCGCCGCCCCCCCCAGGCCGCCCCCCCCCAGGCCGCGCCCCCCCGCCACGCACCCCCCCGCCCCCGCCACGCGCCCCCCCGCCACGCGCCCCCCCGCCCCCCCGCCACGCGCCCCCCACCCCCCCCGTACCCCCCCGCCACGCGCCCCCCCCGCCCCCCCGCCACGCACACCCCCGCCCCCCCGCCACGCACCCCCCCGCCCCCCGCCACGCACCCCCCCGCCCCCCCGCCATTGGGATAAATGGAGTCATTGAAATAACTAGAGGCTGGGTCCTATCACCAAGTCACCCTTTATTTATTAGTGCCTAGCTGGCAGTGGCCAGCCAACTTGGAGTCAATCCTCAACTGAGGCCATTCCAATCTCCTAAGTATACTGTTTTTTAAATTCAAAGTCCCCATGAAGTTACAACACATGCCAACAGTTACTATACATCAAACTCAGAAAAACTATAACTATAGGCCGGTGAGTCTCACTTCTGTTGTGGGCAAAGTCTTAGAGAGAATTGTAAGGGATAGGATTTATGCACATCTGGATAGGAATAATGTGATCAAGGATAGTCAGCATGGTTTTGTGAAGGGCAGGTCGTGCCTCACAAACCTTATTGAATTCTTTGAAAAGGTGACGAAGGAGGTTGATGAGGGGAAAGCGGTAGATGTGGTATATATGGATTTTAGTAAGGCGTTTGATAAGGTTCCCCATGGTAGGCTACTGCAGAAAATACGGAGATATGGCATTGAGGGTGAGTTGGAGGTTTGGATTAGGAATTGGCTGGATGGAAGAAGACAGAGGGTAGTAGTTGATGGCAAAGTTTCTTCATGGAGTGCCGTCACTAGCGGTGTTCCGCAAGGATCTGTTTTGGGACCATTGCTGTTTGTCATTTTTATAAATGACCTGGAAGAGGGGTTAGAAGGTTGGGTGAGCAAGTTTGCGGATGATACGAAAGTCGGAGGAGTTGTTGACAGTGAGGAAGGATGTGGCAGGTTACAGCAGGATATAGAGAAGCTGCAGAGCTGGGCAGAAAGGTGGCAAATGGAATTCAATGTAGCTAAGTGTGAGGTGATTCACTTTGGGAAGAATAACAAAAAGATGGGGTACTGGGCTAATGGTCGGATACTTGGTAGTGTGGATGAGCAGAGGGATCTTGGTGTCCATGTACACAGATCTCTGAAAGTTGCCACCCAGGTAAATAGTGCGGTGAGGAAGGCATATGGCGTACTGGCTTTTATTGGTAGAGGAATTGAGTTCCGGAGTCCTGAGGTCATGATGCAGTTGTATAAGACTCTGGTGCGGCCGCATCTGGAATATTGTGTGCAGTTTTGGTCGCCATACTATAGGAAGGATGTGGAGGCACTGGAACGGGTGCAGAGGAGGTTTACCAGGATGTTGCCTGGTATGGAAGGAAGATCGTATGAGGAAAGACTGAGACACTTGGGGCTGTTTTCATTGGAGAAAAGAAGATTTATGGGTGACTTGATTGAGGTGTACAAGATGATTAGGGGGTTAGATAGGGTTGACAGTGTGAACCTTTTCCCGCGTATGGAGTCGGGTATTACAAGGGGGCATAGCTTTAAATTAAGGGGGGGTAGATATAGGACTGAAGTTAGGGGTAGGTTCTTCACTCAGCGAGTCGTAAGTTCATGGAATGCCCTGCCAGTAGCAGTGGTGGACTCTCCCTCTTTATGGGCATTTAAGCGGGCATTGGATAGGTATATGGAGGATAGTGGGTTAGTATAGGTTAGGTGGGCTTGGATCGGCGCAACATCGAGGGCCAAAGGGTCTGTACTGCGCTGTATTCTTCTATGTTCTATGTTCTAAAAGAGACAATGGAGAATACTCCAAATCTGTAAACAATAACACAAACACTATATAGGAACAGACAAATTGGCTCCACAGGTCATTTTCTTGTGGCAAGAGTACTGTAAACAGCTAAAGATATTACACAAAAAGAGCAAATACAACATCAAAGAAATAAAAGGTTGAGCAGCAAGTCAAAGTCCACATAAATTAACACAGCAGCAGACACTGTGCATCAGAGCACATCACTAAGAAGTAGGACAACATAAAACATTCCATAGGAACACACCATATTATCAATAATAATAAAACACAAACATACCTCCCATAGGGCCAGCTATCAGTCGGTCTACACACCTTTCAGACATTGGTCAGCCTTCACAGCCCTCAAAGATCCAGCCTACCCATAAAGACTCGGTACACCCACAAAGGCATAATGCATATATGAAGATAGTCCAAACACAAAGAGCCATTCCAAACACAAAAACAGTACACCCACAAAGGCACAGTCCACTCACAGGGGCCTGGTCCCACACACACACACACACACACACACAGGCCCAGTCCAGGGCTCATACAGCAAAGACAAGCTAGCCTGCTTGGAGACAGTGCTTAGTTGAGCAGATTCTAATTTCCTGTTTTCCTTTTAAAAAACAGCTGAATACATTTAGATGGAGAGGAATTTAAGTGAGTACAAGACAATTTTCTGATTCAGTATGTGGGTGTACCTACTAGAGAAGGTGCAAAGCTTGACCTACTCTTGGGAAATAAGGCAAGGC